>NC_080795.1:58163849-58469682 GCF_028018385.1 Neofelis nebulosa | reverse complement strand
CTGAGACTACACAATCTCTTAATCTTCTGAAACTCTCAGTACTCACCATAATCCTCTAGCACACCTCCATGTTAAAATTTTGCAAGCACCTTGTTTGAAGAAAATCTACCAGTTATTTCCTTAAAAGAGAATATGTGTTCAACAGAACCTCCACTTGTGTGGTTCTGTCTATGAGAGCAATAACCAATATTAAGTGACAATATCAACTGAGGTGGTACTTGACCTACTAAGGAAATAAAAGGACTCTAACTAAAAGCAATACAGCCTTGCCAAATGTACTAACATTAGTCAGAGCCTATGTAAGGGACGGGATGCAGAAAATCTGTTATTAAGGCTATTATGACGTAGAGTCACATAAGGAGGAAGGTTATAAAACTGGGAACAAATTCCTATGAAAATGTATTTAAAACTCTGTCAAGGACACAGAGACAACGCTATCCTGGTATGGTATCAGTTTAAAGCCTGGACAAGTCAATGTCACCCATTAAATGAAAAATAAAAGCCATAACTACAATGCAAGCAGTGAAAAAAAGGGATTGAGAAGCTCAGCAAAATGAAATGTTGGAATGGATACCTATTATGTAAGCCTGGAAACCACTAGCCAACTATATTTTAAAAGAGTACTGAATGATACTCCATTTACTAAGTCAATAAGACATGTACTTCTGAGAAACTAAGCAGTGGTTTCTCTGTACGACTCTGTTGTTCAGGTCTGACAGTTGGAAAAGCTATTACAGAACTGGGCTCCTAGACAGCAGTAGGAATGGTGATGAGAGTTTCCTGAAAGTGGACCATGTGATGATTCTTAATGGTCAAAAACAAGATGGGTGCAATTACTGTAATAAGCAACAATGTCATAGTAAAACTAGGGTAGAGGCTAACATCCAGCTATAGAGATTTTTGATGAGATCTGGCATCCTTGGGGGAAAAATACATATGGCAAGATGAATGGCTCAATGTGTAAAAACAATCTAAACAATCAAGATGAATTAAGGATGCATGATCGGGAGACTCAGGGTAGTCACTCACAAAATCATGATGCTGTGACCACTTTCTTCTATTCTGGGGCCAGTTTTCAGGCCAAAACTATTTGACTAAGGGATGGTCCAAGTTCCCAGAAAGAAAGACATTGAACATCCACATTATATGTAAATAGTAATAATTCACGTAGCCTCTTTCCAAAGAGATCCAGGATTATTTACTCAGTAAATAATACAGTAGGGTAATGGGAATAATAAATCTTTAAAAGATTGATGGAAAGAGTCCTAGTTGATGCTAATATATGGCACCTGAAGCATCATAATGCTTGCTAGCGTGGGGACCAAGTACTAAGTAGAGAACTGGGTCAAGTCTGGCTTACAATAGGATCAACTAATTTCACAGACTCACTATCACCTAGTCCTCATTTTTCCAATACCTGAGTGTATAATTTAATTAGGCATTCTTGTCAGTAAACCAGTTCCCAGATTAGTGTCTTGACCTGTGTAGTTAACAAAGCCTTTTGTAGGTGAAGCCAATATCTCAGCCAAATTATTATATAAAAACTACATTTAAGATGAATATTAAGAGGAATTAGGGAAGGTCAGCCCTACCTTTAAGTATCTAAAGAATTCTAGGATTGTGGTCTCTATTATATCCTCATTTATTCATCATGCCAGCACTTAGAAAAACAATATGGGTCTTAGAAAATGACAGTCAACTGCCTCAAATTTAAGCAAATAGTATCAATATTGCTGCTGTATAAGAGGAGGTATCTCTTTAAGAACATATTAACATGGCCTTCGGCACCTGGTATGTAGTCATTGATCTAGTCAACTCATTCTTCTTAAGTTTTACTGTGAAGGAGGACCAGAATCAGTTCACATTTACATGGCATGCCATAAGACTGTGTAACTCTCTCCAATTCTCTCATTAAGTAGTCCCAAGGAATCTAGACCATTGAGATACTGTGCAGACTATTAAACTGGTTCACTTTATCAATGGCATAACAAGCAAACCAACTAAAGAAAAAAAAAGTATGTTTGAGAACCTGGTAAGATCTGCCTATGCCAGAGGGTGGGAAATAAGTAAAAAAAAGCTATAGGATCTATCATGACAGTTAAGTTTTTACTTTACTGGGGTATAATTTTTCAAAAGTAAAGGACAATAGATTGCATCTTGCACCACTTACAACTACAAACAAAGTACAGTGCCTGCTAGAAATTTTGTATTCTAGATGCAACATATTCCACACTGGATATGATCACTTAGACCAATTTCCCAGGTGATTCAGAAGGATGACAGGTTTTAGTGAAACCCAAAGCAGAAAAGATATCTACAGCAGAAACAGGCTGTGATTCAAGCAGACCTTCTTCTTGGGCCATACTGATGTGCGGGAATAATACAAGTTAAAATGTATGGCAAGCCCCAGTCGAAGCATCATCACGTAAAGACTTAATTTTCTATAGCAAGGTCATGCCATCATGTGAAATAATACTGTGCACTAAAAACAAATGGAAAATCTGATTAATACATATCAAGAGACCTTTATTAAGAAGACCATCATGAATAGGTTCTGTCAGACCTACCAACATAGCAAGCTGAAAGGCTGAGGAGGCCCAGTAGCAATACATCATTAAGGCAAAAGTGTCACATGAAGTACAATGTATAGCTAGGTCCGTAGAGCAGAGATAAGCCACACAAGAAAGTGACATAGACTCCCATGTCCCCCAATATTATCTCAACACTTCTTCCTCAGATCATACCAACAGGTTCCTGGGTGGCATCTAAGGGGCAAGGGGGCACTTAAAAGAGATGATGGACAGGGGGCCTGGGTGGCTCAGTCACTTAAGTGTCTGACTCCTGACCTTGGCTCAGGTCATGATCCCAAGGTTGATGGGTTCGAGCCCCATGTTGGGCTCTGCTCTGGCAGTGTGGAGCCTGTTTGGGATTCTCTGTCTCCCTCTCCCTCTGCCTCTACCCTGCTCATGCTCTATCTTTTTCTCTCTCTAAATAAAGAAACACACAAACATTTAAAAAATAACAGATGAGGGAGGAAGAACAAGGATGAGCTTGGTTTATGCACGGGTTAGCTCATATATGGATGGAAACTGAAGATGCACTCTTCCTATGCTACAGCCACACTCAGGTATGGCCCTGAAAAAAGTGAAATCTCCTAATTCATAGAGCTTTGACTTGACAAATTCAGGTCAGCTAGCATGTCTTCAGTACGCCCAGTGCTGTTATAAATGGGCCAGTGTGACAGTAATAGAGCTAGTCCCACTCACCAAGGTTAATATAGCTACCAATATCTCTGAATAGCCAACAAAACCCAATATATAAAATCTATTATGAATTCATCCTTAGAAGATATCAATGAGCTACTTGGTGGCAAGGTTATTACACTGGGCTCCTTTCACAATTGGACTCTTTTCATCATGACTATAACTAACTCACATTCTGGACATGGGTTTGTCTTTCTCTCTCATAGGACTTTAGCCAGCATTACTATCTATAGATTTATGCAGTGATCCACTGACATAAGATCCCTCATTAGATCAGATGGGACCAAGGAGAGGAAGCGTCTCAGTGAGCACATGATCATGACATGCATTCATTCCTTCACCTACCACACAACTCAGCCATTGGCCTGATAAGAATGGAACACATTTTTGAAAGTTTACTTAGATTTCTTGGAGATGGTAACTCAGAAGGATGATCAACCATCCTTTGGGATTTAATATAAACTCTAAAACAAGATCAATAAAAACCATAGTTGTATGTACACAATATGGAGACATGGGACATAAAGCAAGAATGATAGCTATGGACTCTTTTACCAACATCCCAGTGATTTATTTAGGGTTTCTGTTTTATGTTTACACAACTAAGTTTTACAGGTACAGATATCCTGGTTACCAGAGGTGAAATTCTGCCGGAGGAAGAAGTAAGAATTCAGTTAAAAGCAAAGTCACTGCTGACACCTGGTAATTTATACAATTTTCATGGTTAAAGAAACAGAAAAAGAGTGATTATGTTGGTCTGATTTGCAAGGGGAAGCTATTAAACATGGAGCAGGAAAGAATCCATTTAATATTTAGGTAATCTAGATAATCCACTGGGATGTCTGTTACAGTCTTACACATTTGTTTATGCTGAATAGGTAAGAGCAGCAGCCACAGCCTAAGAAGTATCTGGCAGCCAGACTCATCCAGGCATTTAGAGGTGGTAACTGCAGGTGAGAAGCTAGACTAAGTAATAGTGGAGGAAGGTAATATGAGTAAGTTGCAGCCCTGAGACCAGTTGCAGTATCATGGTTTATAAGTCATTTTTCTATCTTCTTGTAAGTATTCCAAGGATGGAGGGGTGAGGGAGACTACTCAGAAGCCCAGAGAACCTATTCCAAAAAAAGATAAGAACTTTTTACATAAAGTAAGTGGATTCAATTTACAAAAGGGGTCATTTTCCCAGCAGCTAACATATTCCTTGCTAACAACATTTGGCCTTTGGCCAAACAAACTGAACTTGCTCAAGTTTTGAGCCTATCCCCAGGGAGAATCCTCCACCCAAAGATTGATCTAGGGTGGGTACAAAGGCCTGACTCCTTTGCATCAATGAAGCCCATCTTGAAGGGTTATCTGAGCAATTGCATGAGATTTCTATTGCAGCTGGTCTCTTTCCTCCCATTATCCTTTTCACAGCTTCTTAGGTAAATTATTTGCAAGTAAATCTTCACCTCAGTCTTTTTCCTATTACCAGACCTAAAACAGGTCTAATCTCCAATTCAGACAGACAATATTACCATGGAAATAACCCAGCCTCTGATGAAAATTGGCTGTTGTGTGAACTACCCAATAACCAGAATGGCTGATGTGTGGTGGGTGAGACGGCACAAAATAAAAGATGCATTCAGAGAAATAGCCAGGAGCAAATTAAATAGGCTTTTGCAAGCCCATATAAGGAGTTTGGATTGTACATGAAGTGCAATGAGAAGCAAACAATTTAACCAAGGTGAGTAATGGAGTCTAATTTTCCTTTTGAAAAGAATACCTTTGCTGCTATGTAGAAATGGACCATAGGAGAATGGAAGCGGAATACCCTTTAAAAGCCTACTGGAAAAGTTTAAAAAAGGAATTGTCTGTAACTTGAATATGATGATATTTTAGTAGAGTTGGTTAAGTGTGAATATACTGGGGTAGAATAGACAAGACTTCTTATTTAATTGAGTCATGGTGGTATGATGTGCTGTAATAAATATTCCCGGATAACAAGCAGGTTAGAGAGATAAGTAGAAAAACACTGCATCATTACAGTTTTATACATTAACTATTTCTGTATTTATATTATTTCTTTACAATTAAATTATTTCTCTTTACACTTAAATCTTTATTAGGGATTTAGTTCCATTGTTTGATTATGTAAATACTATCAAAATCTTATTCAAAATGATTAAAAATTATTATTGACTTCAATATATAAATTAGAATGAATTAGGCTTTTTTATAATCAGCATCAACATCACAGTCAATAACAGCATGTTACCAATTTTAGTTATAGTGTTTTGGTAATAAAGTTGGAAACTATAGGCAATAAGTATTATTTGGGACAAAATTTGTTTTAAAAAATTGTACTGGAAAAAGGCAGTTTTTCTTTTTCCTAATAATTTAAATTTTTTTTAATGTTTATTTATTTTTGAGAGGGAGGGAGACAGAGCACGAGCAGGGGAGGGGCAGACAGAGAGCGAGACACAGAATCCAAAGCAGGCTCCAGGCTCTGAGCTGTCAGCACAGAGCCCGAAGCGGGGCTCGAACTCACAAACCGCGAGATCATGACCTGAGCCAAAGTGAGACACAACCGACTGAGCCACCCAGGCGCCCCTCTTTTTCTGAATAATTTAAAAATACTTAAACATAAAACCTCAAATATTTTGTAATCTTTCAGTTTATCAGAATCTTATTTGGTTAGACGACTTTCTTTGATTTGCCTCACAAGTGACCTACGATAATGTACATAGAGTAATCATGCAGGGGTCTATATGTAGCAAGGGCTTGGTTTCCTAGGTAACACTGCAAAGATATAAAAACTTATCCCCCAACTAAAAATGAGTTGGGTTAAGTCCAATTTATACTTAAGGTTAAAAAGTAAAGAAGCAATCTCTATTTTACAAAAATAAAATCCCTTCCAGATCCCTTGGTTTCTCCGTCATTGATGGATTTGCCTGGCAAAGTAATTGCCAAAGCTGACCATTATTTTATATTTAGATTGTAAGGATTAAAGTGAGATCAAGTAGATACAGGAGGAAAATGATCACAATTAGGCAGTGGTGCTTACATTTATTTTAATTAACTCCTCTTTAAACTGTCTATCCTTGAGAGCTTTCCAGATAAATTTCATAGTGAGCTTCTTATTCAACAACTAAGTACATCTATCTCTATTTCCTCTCTGCTTTGATCCACTCGTTCCTCCTTCAGCAGACATTTAACTTTCATCCCTTCCTAAAGGAAATGTTGAACATATGTTTTTTTTAAAGATTCATTTCTGAGAATGAGAACAACATACTCATAAGTAAAATTAGAGTAGGCCATTAGATTTCCAAATAACACCCTAAAACTATGCCACATATATTTTAAGAAAAACCTATGATAGTGTTATGCATAACAATATGAAGTAAAATTATGAATTTGACAGAAATCTAATGAAATGCATGCTATCATTACTATCAATTAAAATAAAACCACATATTTCCCTGTATATGAATCCTATGGAAAGAGAGAAAAGGGGAGGTGGTACAGGTTACATAAGTGGCATAGTGGCCAGGGTGGAGTCTATGTTGGTTATGTAAATTATAATTTTGTGTTTGAATCTCTGTAGAATAAACCAAGTTGGCCCTACTGCATTATTTTCCCTAGTAAGTAAAAAACAAAAAACAAAAAATAAAAAATAAAAAATAAATTTAAAAAAACTAATCAAATTTTAATTTAAGGAATATTTACTATAAATAAATGAAACAATAGTTTTCAAAAATGAGTATCTGTGTAAGATGCATAAAATTCTACTTATACACTACAATTTTCTTCTCAGAATTTCTTTCTTTATTTTCTGAATTCTTTTCTTTGTTTTAAATTTTTTTTAACGTTTATTTATTACTGAGAGACAGAGAGACACAGAGCGTGAGCAGGGGAGGGGCAGAGAGAGGGGGAGACACAGAATCTGAAGCAGGCTCCAGGCTCTGAGCTGCCAGCACAGAGCCCAACGCGGGGCTTGAAACCACAAACTGCGAGATTATGACCTGAGTGAAGTTGGTTGCCCAACCAACTGAGCCACCCAGGCGCCCCCCGAATTCTTTTCTTAAAGTTTATTTGTTTATTACGAGGGGCAGGGGCAGAGGAAGAGGGAAAGAGAGAATCGCAAGCAGGTTCCACACTCTGCACAGAGCCCAATGCAGGACTCGATGTCATGAACCATGAGACCATGACTGAGCTGAAATTAACAGTCATATGCTTAACCAACTAAGCCACCAAGGAGCCTCTAAGAATTCATCTCTTATCACATATTGGAACTCCATATTCTCTCACTCCCCTCCTGTGACATCCTAAGGGACTGATTCATTAGGTGCCTATTCTACAGAAAAGGATTCTGAAGTCATACTCTACGAAAGCATGGATGTTGTTTTTTTGACAAAAAATGGAAAAATGAAGGAAGAAGAGATGGAAGGGAGGGATAGAATGACCATATTTATATGTGGCAAATTAGGAGAATACAAAACTGGCTAAAGGATATTTAGCAAGAGATCCATGTTAAAGTTTGTAACATAATGATTCATGCTCTATATGCATCAGTGTTAAAAAAAAAAAAAGCTTTAGCAATAAAATACTGTTCAAGTATTTTGGAGGTAAGAGTTTTAATTTATATCAATTGTCATGATGATTTGGGGAGAAGAGAGTAATACTGGGGAAGAATATGTAGCAATATTAGCAGCAAAGAAAAACTATCGTGATCAAAACTTTGAAAGTCAAAGTTAAGCCAAAAGTTAAATATTTTTCATCAGTGCAAGGTTAATTAAATTGTAAAATCCAATATAACATGGAAAAATATAAAGCATCATGGAAGGCATAGCAGATACAATTAGTGGAGAGAGCTGACATATGAATCCATTCCTGGAATGAGTCATGGTTCTTCCATTAGTTATGTAGCCTTGGATGAATTATGTATCCACTGACAGAAGTGCTTTGAGAATCACCTAGAATAATTAAAGAGAAAACACTCGAGGGGGGCCTGGGTGGTTCAGTCGGTTAAGTATCTGACTTCCGGTCAGGTCATGATCTCGAGATTCATGAGTTCGAGCCCCACATCAGGCTCTCTGCTGTCAACACAGAACATGCTTCTTCGTCCCCCTCTTTTTCTGCCCCTCCCTCTGCTTGTATTCTTCCTCTCTCTCAAAAATACTAAATAAACATCAAAAAAGAGAAAACACTCTGCAATTCATAAATGTTTAAACAAAAAATGTTTACTAATTATTTTTCTTCTTTTCTAGATAAAACTGCTTTTATTTTTTCCAAATATAAATGTTTTACCATATCAAAAAATAATTAAAATTTAGAAAATGAAATATAAAAATAAATTATACTTTAATATATAAATATGCATTTAATTATTTACACATTTATATAATTTAAAATATATAAATATATTATATTTAAATATAATTTAATTTATAAATATAAACTTAAAATATAGCTAGAACTAGACTACTCAAAAAGAATGACAAGTGTTAATTTAAAAAATGCTTTTAATAAATTATTTTGAATATAAACTCCAGAAAATTTTAGAATTCATGTCATAGTTAAATCTAAATAAATGAGAAATTTTAATAATGAGAAGTCATTATATGTGGAGGATCCAAAAGGAATTTTGTAAAATTAAAGCAGCATAATTTTTAGTAACAACTATTTTAACTGATAGCTATTAGATAAATGTATATCCTTTATTAGATAATTTAAATACATTTGTCTCAAAAATGCTAATACGTTTTCTGTCTGGGGATGTGGAATAGACCAGCTCAATATTCCCTGGAATTTACTGCATGGCCTGTGGTATAAATACTCTATAAGGTCAACAGATTTCTTCTCCGTCCCCCTTCCATTTTTTAAGAAGTGAATACTTTGACAGTTTTTTATGTCTTTCAAGTGGTAGAACTTTAGCTAATAAATTTTGAGGTTCTATTTGATACAGACTTCTAGTTACAATAATTTTACGTTTAACACTCATCTATACTTAAAATTTAGATATAAACATAGGCATATTTGTTTATGTTTTCAAAATTGGTTGTTATAAAACTTTCAGCATAATTGTTTTAGCACCCTGACGGTTGGCCCAGGAAACAAGGTTTGAAGAGTATTCACATTCTTCACAGAACCAAGTTTCTATGGATCCAAACATGTATCTTTTCCTAAGTTCTGTACCTACAGAGCTCCTCTGGTGCATAGAGCATTTTTTTAAAAAAATATAGAAAGTCTACTAAAAGAACATGATCACTCAGAACAAGGTTTTACATAAAAAATTAAGAATTAATATGCATTAAGCATTTGTGTGTGCCAGGAACTGAACACAAGTTATTTCTAATTCTTAAAATTCTATAAGAATTCTAGAGGAATTCTAGAGGAAAAACTGAAGGTGGAAAGAGGTTAACTAATATGCTAAATACACACAGCTTAGAGAAATCAAGATAAACACCAAGGTTATCTCACAACAAAACCTGTGTTCTCTTTCTCATCACTCCCTAAAAGTCTACAAATAGGACAAGTTTCTTCTGAGAGGTAATGGTTCACTCTTCTGAACGTGATTTTCCCAATTATTTAATTTTATAGTTGCAGGAGCTTTATATGTGGCAAATTATATTTGACGCTTTATATTTTTCCATGTTATATTGGATTTTACAATTTAATTAACCTTGAACTGATGAAAAATATTTAACTTTTGGCTTAACTTTGACTTTCAAAGTTTTGATCACGATCTTTTTGCAGGAGCTTTTCATACCTTAAGTACAGCTGGTGAATCTCTCCTGAAGCACCACCTACTCCATAGATTTAAACAGATCTGGATGAGAATATTTTTTCAGCAAAAAATTTTATGCTCCAAGGACTGTACAAGGAGTTAATCAGTCTAATCTAAGTAAGATGTTGTTCCTAATTTCAAAGAATTCAGGATTTAGTTAGGACACACAGACACATAAACAATTCAAAGTTAAGATCTTGCCGTAGCAGGAAAAGAGAAGGAAACAATTATGTAATGGGTACTTTCTCTGTCCTAGAGTTTTCCTATTTCTTGTTGTCATTTATGTCACTCAATGGCTCTACAAGGTTAGGATTAGTTCCCTCTTGGTGCTGATCAGAGGTCATCAACCTCGTGATACATGAATATGTAGCAGGAAGAGTTGGAACTTGAATCAAGTATGTGAATTCTAAAATGCAAGCAGTTCCAACTCCACCACAGAGCTTCCTATGAAATTTATGTTCAAAACAGTCCCAGAGGAGACTTTCAATCTCAGCTCAAGGATGTTGAGAGCTGTGGAGTATCATTTCTACACTGACAACAAGAAAAAAGCTGGAAATCTATAACTACTTTACATCAGGGAATTGAGATGGTTTCAGGAGAAACAACTAACCCCAAATCTGGAGAAAAACAGGTGACTGAAGGTAGAAACAGGATTCAGGCATTTGCTCACATAGGGCAGAAGTTTCCAAATGTCATATAATACAGAAAAATGAGTCAGCTTAGTAATTTTTTAACTAATTGCTAAGGGTCAAGTGTGGGCTAGCATGAGCCTATGAAGCCCATAACAGATGCAGACATATGGAGATTGATACCCTCTTGAGGGCTTTTTCTTCTGGAATCTAGTAGGCTCTAACAAGAGCAAGCAAAATTCTGAGAAAACTTCTTTCCTGTGGGGATTGTAGGGCAACAGCAGTCACTGCTGACACCTCACGCAGACTCATCTTCCCCATTTCGCCTCTGGAACCAAAGCCTCAATCTGAGAAACGAATAGTGAAAAACTGTAACCTGACGACAGTGATAGAAATCCACTGCTTCTAGGAGATAGGAAATAAGAAAGGAAAACAAACAAAAGAAAATGTTATACTTTAGGGACGGGCAAGAATACATGCTAAGTTTAGTGTTACGCTCGAGGAGGAATAGTAAGTAGCACTGGTGAACACCACATTCCTAAGACAGGTTCACATTACCAGGCTTAGATTGAGGTTAAGTCAGTACAATCAGATAACATCTATCACTCACCCCCACTATTGTGCTAACAAGCATCAAGCAAAAATAACCGTATAAAGCAACCGGGAAAGCTGCAAGAGACTTATTTCCTCTAGGTTTCATCACAAAAGACCCTAGGTTGGACAGATAGATTGATCTAGAGTCAAATAAAAGTCAGAGATTAAGACAAACCCTCTAGCAAATTAGCACACTCCTTAAATATAGTTATCACCAGAAAAATGTGAAGCCTCTGGTGCACTCAGGGTACCCATAGAAATAAGAATAGCAAAACCAGTCCAACAGGGTACGTGGCTGGCTCAGTCAGTTAAGCATGGACTCTTGGTTTCGACTCAGGTCATAATCTCACGGTCTTGGGACTGAGCCCTATGTCAGGCTCCACACTGACAGTGCAGAGCCTGCTTGGGATTCTTTCTCTCCCTGTCTCTGCCCCTTCTCTGCTCTCTCCCTCTCTCTCTCAAAATAAATTAAAAAAAAAAAAGTCCAACACCTGAGTAGATTAACAGAAAACTAAACACTGAAGAACTTGAAAAAGTAAATTTTAAAAATCATCTTAGTATCTAATGTTCTAGGCAACCTGTCCAACTCTCAACAACCAAAATGAGACACCCAAAAATGTTTTCTACACAGTCTCAAGAGAAAAAACAATCATCAGAACTTGCTTCAAATATTAAAAGATGTTGTAGGGGCACCTGGGTGGCTCATTTCATTAAGCATCCGACTTTGACTCAGGTCATGATTTCACAGTTCATGAGTTGGAGCCCCATGTCTGGCTTTGTGCTGACAGCTCAGAACCTGAAGCCTGCTTCAGATTCTGTCTTCTTCTCTCTGCCCCTCCCCTACTCACGCTTTGTCTGTCTGTCTGTCTCTCTCTCTCTCTCTCAAAGATAAATAAACAGTACATTTTTTAAATAAAAGATGTTGTAACTATCAAACAGGAAATTTCATGTAACTATGTTTGACATGTTAAAGGTTCTAACGAAAAAATATTAGACAACATGAATGATCAAATAGGTATTTTCAACACAGAGAGAAAAAGTCTAAGAATCAAATGGAGATACTAAGAAATAAAACACAGTAGCAGAGATAAAAATCAGTAGATGACACCATCAATGAAATAATCAGTGTACTTGAAGACAAGTCAGTAGAACATTACTCAAACTGAAATGCAAAGAGTAAAGAAATATAAAAACATTACAAAGCATCTAAAAGCAGTGAGATAAATATTTAAAAAAACATTTGTGTCACTTAACAAAGAGAAAGTAGGGCAGAAGAGAGATTTGAAGAAGAATGTAACTTTTCAAAATTTTTAATAGACTCTAAACCACAGATCCTAGAGTACACCAAGTAGTACAAAACACACAGCCCCAAACAAACACAAACAAAAAACATCTATGTATATTATATTCAAACTACTGAAAAACACCAAGAGAAACTCTTCAAAACCATAAGAAGAAAATGGACACATTCCCTGTAGAGAATAAAAGGTAAAAAATGTCAGCAGACTTCTCATCAAAAACTATGCAAGCAAGTACAAAATAGTGTGAACCTACAGAATTCTAAAAGAAAAATCCTATTCTCCCAGTACTCTGAACCTAGAATAAATACTTGTCAACTGTGAAGGAGAATGCCAACTCAAGGTAAAACCAACTGTATAAAAGGAAGACTATCTATGAAGTAGCTTTACCCACTCTCTCAAAAAAATCAAGAATGAATCTATAAAGCAACTAGATTTAACTATCAATTTAAAGAAAATAAAGAAAACAGAGCAATATGTTAAATACTACAATAGTACTGAAATCAACAAAAGACAGAATGTGAGAAATTGACAGAGTAAACAATTTGGTTTCTTCCACAAATACATTGCAACTACAGATATGAAGAAGGAAATGAAAGCTATAATTAAAAGAGACAAGAGAGTGGTGATGGTTTCATAAATACAGACATGTGTAAAAATTGACCCAACTGTATACTCTAAATATGTGTAGATTAGGGTACCTCTATTATAACTTAATAAATGCAGAAGAAAAAAAAATACTGAAATATAGAACAAAGACTCTCAGACAAAAACGATAAAATCATTGCCAGTTTATCTAGTCTATGAGAGATCTTCAAGAAGAAATATGATACAGGTCGGAAACTCAGATCTATAGAAAGAAATGAAAAGTATTAAAGATAAAAAAGTAAAATATTTTATTTTAATCCCCCAAATACTCATTTAAATCATAAAATAGTAACAATGCATTGTTTTCAATACATACCCCAAAATTAAATGAGTGACAACAATGGTAACAGGGATAGATGGAAAAAATTGGGAAAATACAGTTAAAAAGTTCTTATACTACACGTAAAACTATAAAACATTTCTGAAGAGATTATTTTGAGATGTATAATCCTAAACTTAACAAAGACACTAAAACATGAGAAAATTAAAAAAAAAAAACTTAACAGGAAAATAAAACTGAATTATAAAATACACTGTATTAGGCTAGAAGGCAAAAAAAAGAATATGTTAAGAAAGAAAGAACAAATGAAATAGGAAACAGCTAGAGAAGTCTTTAAATTGGCATAGCATATATGGCTGAATTTTATGTGTTAAGTGTGCATATGCCACGACTCCACTAATCATATGTTTTGAATTTGGCATTTATAACTATAACTAGAATGCCAGAAGCTACTTTCCAATTTAGATTTAAAAACTGCCACACCACCAAATGAATCATATAGAATAATACAGCTAACATATGAGTATTGATAAATGTTTATAATTCCATTAGAAGAAAAAACATGAAATAAAAACAAGGTTGACAAACATGTTGACGTCCTAAAGACACAGATCTCTAGCAGTGATAAGACCCTAATACCTTCACTTTGCTCTTGAATTACACATATGTTTTCCCCAGCAGTTTCATAAGTATCATCCGTACATTTATTTGTCTTCTCTGCCCATCTGTGAAGTAGCCTAATATCAAACCTAGGAAACAAGTAACACCAAAGAATGACTAAAATAATCTAAAAATAGACATGAGGATGCACCAGTTGTTCAGTAAAAAAAGTTTTCTAAATAAGCTCATAAAAGCTTACTGTGCAAAGCAGCTTAGATTGAACAAGACACACTCAATTCAGGTTTGATGGACAAGTAATTAATAGAAGATAAAAACCACTGAAGTGTTCAAAGAACACACACACAGAGGAAATAGCTGGGGAAACTATATTTTTTTCCAACCATATCAATAATCACTTTGAATGAGCCAAATTACTCAGAACTCTGGAAAGCAGTCAACAACTGAGCAAATGGGGATTGAAAAAATGCACCTTAAAAATGGTAGGAAACATTTAGTGGCATTTTTAACTTCCTTTGCCCCCAACTCTTTATGGCTTGGCAGCAGTCTCGAAGGCAGCAGTCTGTGTTCTCTCCTGATGGTGTGACCCTGGTAACTGATTCCAGAGGAAGAATAACTGACCATATTTGTAGATCATTGTTCTCGTCTGCTCTAAATTACCTGGGAGCTACCTGTAGGACTGACAGAAGATACTTGTCCCTATTCCACCGAACTCAGAACTCACCCAGGGTAGAAAAGCAGCAGGAATTGTTCAAATCATTGTAAGGCAAACAGAATGTCCATAGTTAACCTGAGGCAAAAGATTATACTCTCCACATACAAGAAATAGCCTTAAGCCTGGGTAGAAAAGTTTATGAGAAAGTGTCTCCAGGGCATTTGGACATTCAAAGTGCCCGTGTATACCTGAGAATTTAAAGAGCCATGTATGTGGCCAAGGAAGAATGTGGGCAGAAAAGACCTGAGAAAAATGTAAGTTTTCACTTTTGTCTGATCTCTCTTCTCAGTGCATGCAAGAAGTGAAGTCTAAGGAATTGAAAAGGATAGAAATCATACAAAATTTGTTCTCAGACTATAACAAATATGAACTAGAAATCAATAATAGATAGGTATAAAATACCAAAATATCAACAATCCCTAAGTAACTTATGGGTTAAAGGTGAGGGGTGTCTAAATTTAAAACAGCAAGTATGAAAGAGTAGAAGTCACTGCCTATCATACGGCCATTTAAAAACGGCAAAGAAATACTGTGAACAAATCTATCCCCATAAATTGAACACTTTAAATGCAATTGGCCAGGAAACTCACCTAGGATGTTCTGAATAGTCCTACCTATCAAAATGGTTTAAGAACACAGAGAAAGGTGATTGCTGGATGCCTATAGATTTTGTACGGCAATGAATTGGTAATGTCAAGACACTGAATTTTATTGTACATCTACTGTGAAAACACTAAAGACTAATCCAGGGAGAGACAAGTCAAATACACAACCTTGAAATACACCATATCCCAATTCTGTTTCTTACTACTTCTCACCAAAAACAATGGATGACTTCTTTTTCTGTTTGCTTACATATACATTATGGAAGACATCCCAATGGATATTCTATGATTTCATGGTTGCTTATTCTAAACTATAGATTACATTGTGATTGTACACTTGTAAATGTCTTAGCTTTTTAATCTTGTCTCTCTCTCCATATAGATAGATAGATAGATAGATAAATAGATAGATAGATATTCCTCTAACCAGTGTGTTTATGTTGAGATATCCAATTGAAAGCAATAACCTGGGGTGCTTGGGTGGCTCAGTCGGTTAAGCGTCTGACTTCGGCTCAGGTCATGATCTCACAGTCTGTGGGTTCGAGCCCCACGTCAGGCTCTGTGCTGACAGCTCAGAGCCTGGAGTCTGCTTCGGATTCTGTGTCTCATTCTCTCTCTGCCCCTCCCCCACTTGTGCTCTGTCTCTCTCTGTCTCTTAAAAATAAATAAAAATGTAAAAAAAAAAAAATTAAAAAGAAAAGCAGTAACCAAAACAATATTATTTTCCCCTTTAAAATCCCTCTCAAATTCATCCTATATACTTCTTCTGATTTATTTCTTTAAAAATAATAATCATTTCATGACCTCTACCTTGCCAATAAATTAAACATAAACATCTCAATCTGGCTTTTCAATCTGTCCACATTGTGATTATTACCTACAACTCAAAATTTTTATCCTGTTATTTCTTTTAATGCACCCGCACTACAACCAAACAGGACAGCTTACAGCTCCATAAAAAAGTTCTATGCATACCATTCTTATACACTTCAGTGTGTACACCCACCAAATATCTATTCAGATTAAGCTATGCATTAGGCACTATTCCTATACTGCACCACTGGGGAAAAAATGATGAATAAAATGTATTTTCTCCTCCCTAAAGATGTAATCTAGTAAAGAGATATTTAAATGTACCTGCCAGAAAGTGAATCTAACCAGCTTAAGCCAAAAACGGATTTATTGGCAGGATATCAGATTGAATTGAGGCTTAGGAAACAGGCATGATCCAGACAAGCTCTGAAAGGCGAGGCAGCAGGAACCACAGCAAAAGATTTGCCTGCTCTGCCTGTGGCTGCTGGCTGAGATCAAAGTGACCTCTAACTAGCTACATGTTTTTCTAACACTCATTTAAGTTTCAAAATCCCAGGAGAGAGAATCTGATTGGCCAATACAGGTTCTGGATTGCAATCTGAGAATCCTACATCATTATTTGAAAAGCCTTTCTTAAGCAAGGTGCTGTATAGTGTATGATTTATCTTTTGAAATTATACATACATTGTAATCATGTCTCACCCAATTTGCAACATTAAAACTGTAAATAGAGCACAATTATAACTTTGGAAAACAATATGCCTAAAAATGGAAGGTAATATACCAAAATAATAAGTATGTTTGTACAGAGGTGAGGGAGAGTAGTGGTAACCTTTCTCTATTCTATTTAACTATATTTCTATTTTTATAAAATATCATTCACCAGAAAAAATAGTTTTGTGTAAATATACACAGCATGATTGGGAGGTTAGGGATTCCAATAGTAGGGGAAGAAATTTGCAAGTGCTAAATCACATTTCTAGTTGAAAGTTGACACTAGTTAATATTTCAAATAGATTTCAAGAATCATAAATGACTTTAATTTTTTAATCTTCCTTTATTTTTGAGAGAGACAGAGTGCAAGTGGGGGGATGAACAGACGCAGAGGGAGATACAGAATCCAAAGCAGGCCCCAGGCTCTGAGCTGTCAGTACAGAGCTCGATGCGGGGCTCAAACTCACAAACCATGAGCTCATGACCTGAGCCCAAGTCAGACACTTAACCAACTGAGCCACACAGGCACCCCTCATGACTTTAATAATATCCATTTAATAAGTTGTCACTTTCATTAATACTCATTCAATAATTCCATTATTTTATAGAACTTGATTAACCAGTGATTCGATTTCTTACTTACAGCAGTAACGTTTCAATCATTTATTGTTTGATCATTTATTTTAAATAAACTTTAAGGTATAATTTGCATACAACAATATTCAGCAATCTTAAGCATATAGTTCAAGGAATTATAACAGTAGTATATTTGTGTATATATTTCCATTCTCCCGAAATTTCTTGTGTCTCATTGTGGTCAATCCCCAGGAACCAACTTTCATTATCTTTGCCCTTACATTTTAGTTTTGTCTGTTCTAAAATTTAACGTGGAATCATATTGTGCCATTTAACTTAAATAAAATAATGCAATTTGTACGATTTTGTATTTGGCTTCTTTAGCTCAGAATACTTTTGACATTCATCTTTTTGTATCAGTAATATTCTGTTGTTATTATTGCTGGTAATATTCCACTTTACTGATATACCTAAATACATCAGTTTGCTTCAATGAAAATTTGAGTTGGAACATATGTGAATATACTGTAAGGACCAACCTGGTTCTTATTTTTCCTAATTATTTTGGCTATTCTAGTTGTATTGCATTTTCATATAACTTTCACCCAGCTTGTACAAAACTTTCTTCAACCAAAAAATTCACAATACAACTCTCCATTATTAGTTCCTCTTTAATTTCTTTCTGCAATGTTTTGTAATTTTCATTGTATATATCCTTCACCTATTTTGCCAAAAGTATTGTTATACTTCCAGAATTTTCATGTTATATCCACTGGTACTTCTTTTTTATTTCATTATCTAATTGTGTATTTCTAGTACATGAATATATAAATAATTTCTCAGTGTAGTTTCAGTATCCTTTGACCTTTTGTAAACCCACTTATTAGTTCTAGATTTGTCTGCAGATTTCTTGGGGTTGTACACATACAATCATATTTTCTGTGAATGAAGCAATTTTTTTTTCCTCTTTTGTACTGGCTAGGATCTCCAATACAATGTTATATAGAAGTGGTGAGAATGGATTTCCAGAAGACCCCTATATGTCCCCCAATCTTAGGGTTCTACACACTTCACCCTCCCTATTGAGGACAGTGGTAGACATCTCTGGGCCACTGATATTCTAACTATGCAACCACTAACTCATTTTGATTCTCATTCCAATATATTTCTTAAGTGAATAATACATACAACGTGCCAGGAAGCGTATTGATTTCTTTTGATAAATATATCACATTAAGCCCAGTGACTCTGATGGGGGCAACTACTTGCTAAGTTTACATAGTCCAGTGTCATTAGCCAGAATTCATCTGATTTTTGGAGGGGTTAAAAGGTGAATTGAGAATGAATAAGTCTTCTTCTTTCAGTCTATGAGAACAGCATTATTATCCGTCATTCTACTCACAGTTTTATATTGCTTCCGATTTATTTTCTCAGAAAAGGGTGGTTTCAAGGCCTTCCATTGAAATACTACCTTGGGTCTATTCTAACCAAAGAATCAGCGTAAAAGTTCTCCCAATTGCCAGGAATGTCCAACATAAATATATACTTCAAAGTCAAGAAAATAACCAGAGATTAGGTCTATAGATTCTTTAGACTTGGCTAAGAACTCCATACAGCACCAGGCTTCCATAACGTCCAAGCTTAAACAAGGGATGTAATTGTATTAGGTCTCACTGATATCATTGTAAACTCAGATCCTACATTTAGCAATTGGAAGGAATTGCCCTTTCCTTAAGGTACAGTTACTTGTTTAAATAGCTACAGGCCTTTTACAAAAGAAATGAGGAAATATGTACTTCATATACATGTGGTGACTTTGCAGGCTCCTTCCTCAGGAATATCTAGAGTTCCCTTTTATCAATGGGCTCTGGATCCTAAGTGGTTCAAATCTGAAAATAGGGCAAGGGAACACAATTCCCCATAGAGAGAACTAATATCGACCTATTTTGGTGAAATAAGTCAAACAATAGCTTACCTTTTTGCCAATTTCTCTCCTCTCTGAGACCACCACGGTCTAACAGTCATAGCCATAATTTCTTTGAGTAAATATAACCTACCACTCTATTTTATTCCCATTATTACCATTCTGTTCATCTTCCCTAGAAGTGCCATCACCTGTCTTCTGCTAGAAAGGGATTCTATCAGACCAAGCTCCATGGAAGCATCACTCACTATCCATTCTGAGCTACAAAAAATAGCCAACATTAACCTTATTAAATACATTATGGACCCTCTTTGTGGTGAATCATATCACTTGAATGCTCTCTGGGCCTTCCAAAGGATACAGTCTTAATACTTTGCTAAAGGGAGTGTGGCCTTCCCATATCACTGACTGCAAAATGCTATCACATTCAATCTGTAAGCAGCCCTCCTTTAAGTATCAATAAAACCAGCTCCAAGTATTCACACAGATCATTACATTTTATGCTGTGGGGGTGTGGCTCCAGGTAAACACAATCTTACTTCTCCAATGCTATCTAGTGATATTCTCAATATCCACTCCTATATATATTTCTGAATTTTTGTGACTGTATATTTACCTATAAGCCTGTTCTGAAGCTCATCTAATGAGATAGCTTACTCATAGCAGAGACTATATGTACCTTCCTAGAATGAGAGTTGAGTATATTTATGGATTTGAGCCAAATATTAAGGATGTGGATGACTTTAAGGGGGAAAAATATATTGCAAGGCACTCACCCCAGGTGATTTCTTCACATTGTCCTCTGTCAAGGCTAGCATTGCCTTCCAGCAACAGTAATGATGATGCTTTCAAAGTCCAAAGATATCAGGAAATCTGGGGGTGCAACATTCTCAGGTCAATCTTTCCCAGCAGTCCATCCAATTTTTCAGGATCTCATATATTCACTCCCACAGCCCTGAGATCAGGAAACCTCCAGAAGCTGAATATTCTGTATCTTTTGCATTTGTTCAACACTTAGAATCAAATCCTGAACCTGTTTTGTCAATGCAATCTGTCCTCCAGTTTCAGGTAATAAACACTGTAAGAAGGGTAGGAAGCCCTTCTTGAATCCCAAACATGCCCTGAACTGATAGTTGGCTAACTGAGACTGCCACTTTCTTACTTCAGGGCCTCTGAAATGGTCGAAAGAGGGTAAGCTACCTTCACAAGCCTTATAAATACCTTGCCCTCATAGCTTTCAAGTGCTAGAGCTATCACATAAACCTGTTTTACCAAATGTGGTAATAAAGCAAACCCAGAGTTTCCAGCAACTCATTTATTGCCAGCAATGAGGTCTTTTTTGCCCTCTGACATACAAAGAGACCAATTGCAGAATCCCATATTGAGGGGCTACCATATATTGTTACTTCCAATACCAATTGATTTGATTTAGGTTTCTTCCGGGAAGCAGATCTTGGAACAAGCACTTGGAAACATGTAGGTTTTGGGAGAGAGTGGAGAAACAAAATTGGGAGAGAAAATGAGATGGGAAAAAAAAAAAAAAAAAAAAGAAAGGCCAGTAATTGGCACTAATGCGCTGGTTAATGTTGTCAGCAGTGAGGGCTCAACCCTGTCTCAGGGAATCATTTGAGAAACTACTTCGAATACACCTTACAATCATCCTCCCAGAGAACATGGGAGAATGAAATATCTATCCATTTATACCATTGGTTGAGACTCACTTGAAGGTCATTAAATTCCCCTTACTTCCTAATTCCTTTCATTGTAATTGAATGGCATTCCATAGCAGAAAGACATCAGAGCACTTGATCTAGAAAATGGGCAAAGGTGTGTGACTACCTATACCAGCTGTGGGTACTAAAATCAGACAGGCTAAGAGCACGTGGCATGGAGCCTCATATGTAACTATTATAACGCAGTACCAGTGTTTCTGTGCAATGCCTGGCATTTAGTACGATTTCAATAATTATTTTTAAATTCATTAAGTGATGAATAAATTAATATAGTTAAATTCTAATGAAACCATGAGCTCAAAATATTTATCTAGCATAAACTACTAAATTCTTTGAGAAAAGCCCTTTACTTATTACTCCCATAAATGGATAAAAAGATTTTCTCCTTCAATCATTGTTTTAGCTGTAAACTCTTAGCAGACAAGAGCTATCTCCATCACATCATCAATAACACTTCTCATTTCTGTGTTGCACTTTCTTATCCATTGGGTACGCTTTGTGTCCTTTATTATAGTCCTGTGTTTGTAAGGAGAGTGACTGAATCCTGGTGTGCATTAATGTGAAATGTTCACGGTATTTTTATCCTTTTGAGGTATGTGTCTGTGATAGATATTTTGACATTGATGTTCTAATATAGTTCATTCATGTCAGATTTCTTTTAATCCCAACTACCTGGGCTGGCAAATCATTTGAGGAAGGTGGGTGAAGGTGGGGGAATCATCTCTATGCTTGCTCGTGCTATAATTATTTCAGAGGCTGAGGAAATCTAACAATGTGCTGCACTTTAAGCACTTTGTGATAGTCATCATCTTTGATCAATGTTTTAAAGCTTCACTGCTGATAGAAAGGATGAAAAGCAATTATACAACATTACCGTTGAGCTGTTATTCAAGGTCCATCTTGTTTTTCATTTTCCCCCTGTGCTCTTAAGAGGAATATGTTGTATAACACTATGACACAAACCATCATATTTTATTTTGAGTGGCTACAAACTTCCTTTCTTCCAATTAAAGCCATCGATAAAGCATCTGAGTTTTGGGTTGAACTGTATATTCTAAATAGATTATGTTTATACTCAATGCAAGACTTTATTTCTCTATTTATTTATTTATTTATTTATTTATTTATTTATTTATTTTTTCATGTACATGAATGCTATTCCATTTAGGTCTAATTCTAAAATATAATCAACAAGTCCTGAAGCTGTTTTTCTTACATAACCATTCATCAGTTGAAATAGAGAAGTGCATAAATTCTCATTACACTAGAGTGATGATTCATAGGATATGTTAACTGTTCATGTATTTTAAATTAAATACAAGAAAAAAGGGATTAAACACCAAATATTGCATATGGAACACATATCTGACTATTAGAACCTAGTGGGATATTTTGAATGAGGAAATCATTCAAATATTTAATTTTCAAAACAAATTTAAACACAAAGTTTTTAACTTTAATACTATCCATAGGTTAAAATTAATTTAGTAGTGATTAAAGCAATTTTTGCTATTAGGAATGTATACATAGTAAGCCATAAATGCAGTATGCTGAGTAATTAAAAAATATGGGCTAATTAGCTTATGGGCAAATTTATTAACTATTACTTTAAAAGGAGTAATATTACAAGATATTTACATTTTAATGTTAAAAAGAACATAAAATTTACTTATGGTTGATAAAGTGCTTTAGGAAAAGCAAGGTCTATGCTTTGAACTCTAGTGTAGATAGAAAATTGTCACACCATTCTGAGTTTTTTGAGTTTAGAAACATGTCATTGGTATTTGTACTTATTTTTATTTAGTTATTGGGCTTTAGCCTTCCTAATTTCTCCCCCCACCAAAAATGGAAGACACAGATTTTCTAAGCTCCTTAAGAGCAATTAACATATAGTTAACAGGGTGAATGTGGAGGTCCCGGCAGAAGTTGAGAAAGCTGCCCTTCCCACACAAGGTGCCCAAGGTCTCTTCCATCTGACTATTCCTAAGTTTCAGTGGTTGCTCCCCACCACCCTTACCCGCAGTTTTGCATTCTGCAGCTTCTGTTACTTGGGTTTACTGAGGAGGTCCCCAAACCCGTGGTCCTCCTCCTGAGGAATCATCAGACGGTCCATAGGGCCTAACCGCACTGCCTGGGTGCCTGCATCACTCACCTCATGTCATCCTGTCAGTCAGGCATTTTATGCTGTCACTCACAAGAGGAACTATTTGGAGTTAAGATGGAGGAGAAGTAGGGGGACTGGGGTTTCCCTGGGATTTCCCTCCGCCCTCAAACACAGCTGTATTGAGGTCAGAACACTTGGAACACCCAGGAACTCTATCTGTGGAGTGACAGAAAAATCTCCACAGGTAGAAGGAGACAGCTTGGTGGGACAGAGGACAAGAGAAAAAAACCTCTCCAGACCACAGACTGGGGAACAAGAAACATGGAGAGTACCAGTCTCTATTCAGCAAACAGCCTTAGGAGCTAAAGATTGGAGCTTTCAAAAGTGCACAAATTTCTCCAGACCAAAGCCACCAGCACATGCATGCACCTGGTGGGGAGGGAAGCCAGACCTGGGCACCATAGTGATCTCAGGGGTGCCCTGGGAGAGAGCAATCCCCTCCCTTGAGTACTGTGGGAAGAGGGAATACTGCTCCCCCCCCCCCCACCCAGGACAAAAGACCCTGCAGGCACTGCCTTATCAGCAGGGCAGGGTGGTACTACCCCAGAACCGGTCCTTGTGATGATAGATCCTTTAAGACATTAGGTTTTGAATCTTAGTTGAGCACGTAGAAGGTGTAGGAGACCATGGAGCAAGGCTTACCCAAGCCCGTGCTACTCTATGAGGGCTGCCAGAACATCAGTGTTTGAGACACCTGGGGGAGGGGAGGAGAGATTGGGGTGTCACCATTTTTCTCCCCCAAACCAACACAGTGGGGCTTCAGGGAACAGGACAGTAGTCCCTCGTGGAGGCAGGACCACTTACACTAAACCTCGCCCCCCTGTGCCTGGTGACTGCCTATCTATTGGAGCACTACAGACACTGAGTGAACCAGATGGCCTCTCCTCCAGACCAGCACAGCCACCAGTCCCAGGCACCAACAACTATCCTGTGGTTTTCTATGTTAGTCTGTTGCTCTTTTCTTTTTTTCTCTCTCTTCTCTCTTTTCTCTTTCCTTTCCTTCTCTTCTCTTTTCTCTTCTTTTTCTTTGTACCCTTTTCTTTTTTCTCTTTTCTTTTATTGCTTTGGAATCAGGCTCATAGTTTCTGATTTGATTTTTGGTCAATTCTTATTATATATATTTTTTCTTTTTTTCTTTCATTCTCTGCTCTGTTTGTCTCTGTAATCATACATTTTTTCTGTATTTTTTTTACACTTTTTCTAATCTCCTTCTCTTTTATTTTCCTTTCTCTCTCTCTCTGGATGAAGACTTATAGTTGCTTTGAGTCTCTGCTTGCTATTTTTCACCCCTTTCATTTTTCTCTTTTTATAGAAGCAGGCTTCCCCCGGCGTTTCCTTTTTTTCCCCCCCAGGGTTACTTCAATGAACAAATCAAAGCACACCTGGTTGAAGGTTCAAACACTCCACCAAGATGAGCAAGGAGGAGCTTTGTAGAAGACTGACCAGTGGGATAGAGCAGCCAAATACGCAGTATCAGAGTGCATACAATACACTCCAAAAACTCTCCCTGAAGTTCCAGGCCCTAGACAGTGGATGTGCCCTTTTTCATATACTAGTTCTCACAGGTGCAGGACACCTAACAAGATATTAAAATATGTAAAAGGCAGAAACCTAGCAAAATGATGAAAAGGAAGAATTCTCCTCAAAAGAAATTCCAGGAAGAAGTGACAGCCAGAGACTTGCTCAAAACATATACAAACAATAGATCTGAATGAGAATTTAGAATAGAGTCATAAGACTAATAGCTGGGCTTGAATAAAGCATAGAAGACAGCAGAGAATCTATTGCTGCAGGTAAGAAATAGTCATGATTAAGAAATGCTATAAATGAGATGCCAAATAAATTAGATGCAGTCACAGTGAAGATGGAAGAAACACAGGAGAGAATAGGTGAAACAGAAGGTAAAATTATGAAAAATTATGAAGCTGAAAAAAGAGGGAAAGAAATTGCTAGGCCATGAGAGGAGAAATAGAGACCTAAGTGATTCAATGAAACAAAATAATATCTGTATCATAGGAGTTTCAGAGGAAGAAAAGACAGAGAAAGGAGCAGATGGTTTATGTGAACAAATTATAGCTGAGAACTGCCCTAATCTGGGGAAGGAAACAGGCATCCAATTCCAAGAGGCACAGAGAACACCCTTCATAACCAACAAAAACAGGTCAACACATCATAATGAAACTGGAAAAATACAAAGATAAACAGGTAATTCTGAAAGGAGTAAGGAATGAACAGGTCTTAACCTACAAAAGTAGACACATAAGGGTAGTAGTGGGCATGGTTACTGAAACTTAGCAGGCCAGAATGGAGTGGCAGGAAATATTCAATGTGCTGAATAGGAAAATTATGCAGGCAAGAATCCTTTATCCAGAAGGCTGTAATTCAGAATACAAGGAGGGATAAAGGCTTTCCCAGACAAACAAAACCTAAGGGAGTTCATGACCACTAAACCAGCCCTACAGGAGATCCTAAGGGGGACTCTGTGAGTGGAATGCAGCAAAAATTACAAAGAATCAGAGACATCACTACAAGCATGAAACTTACAGATAACAAAATGACACTAAATCCATGCCTTCCAATAATCACTCTGAAGGTAAATGGACTAAATGCCCCAATCAAAAGATATAGGATATCAGAATGGATTAAAAAAAAAAAAAACAATATCCATCTATATATAGTCTACAAGAGAATCATTTTAGACCTGAGGACACCTGCAGACTGAAAGTGAGGGTATGGAGAACCATCTATCATGTGACTGAAAGGAGAAAAAAAAAAAGCTGGAGTAGCCATACTTATATCAGACAAACTAGATTTTAAAACAAATACTTTGGGGCGCCTGGGTGGTGCAGTCGGTTAAGCGTCCGACTTCAGCCAGGTCACGATCTCACCGTCCGTGAGTTCGAGCCCTGCGTCAGGCTCTGGGCTGATGGCTCGGAGCCTGGAGCCTGTTTCCAATTCTGTGTCTCCCTCTCTGTCTGCCCCTCCCCTGTTCATGCTCTGTCTCTCTCTGTCCCAAAAATAAAAAAAATTAAAAAAAATTAAAAAAACGTTGAAAAAAAAAATAAATAAAACAAATACTTTAACAGGAGATGAAGAAGGGCATTATATCACAATTAAGGGATCTATCCATCAAGAAGAGCTAACAAGTGTAAATGTTTATGCCCCTGATGTGGAAGACCCCAAATATATAAATGAATTAATCACAAACATAAATAAATGTATAGATAATAATACCGTGACTGTAGAGGACTTTAATACTCCACTTACCACAATGGACAGCTTATATAGACAGAAAATCAATAAGGAAGCAACAGCTCTGAATGACACATTGGACCAGATAGACTTAAGACATATATTCAAAACTTTTCATCCAAAAGCAGCAGAATACACATTCTTCTTGAGTGCACATGGAACATTTTCCAAAATAGATCACATACTACGTCACAAAACAGCCCTCAACAAATATAAAAGGAGTGAGATCATACCATGCATATTTTCAAATCACAATGCTATGAAACTTGAAATCAACCACAAGAAAAAAATTCGGAAAGCCCCCCAAATACATGGAGGTTAAAAAACATCCCACTAAAGAATGAATGGGTCAAGCAAGATATTAAAGAAGAAATTAAAAAGTATATGGAAGCAAATTAAAATGAAAATACCACAGTCCAAACCCTATGGGATTCAGCAAAGGCAGTCCTAAAGGAAAATATTTCTCCAGAAGAGAAATAATAAAGATTAGAGGAAAAATAAACAATACAGAATCCAAAAAAACAAACAAACACAAACAAAAAGGAGTAGAACAGATGAATGAATCTAAGAGCTGGTTTTTTGAATAAATAAACAAAATTTATAAACCCCTAGCCAGACTTCTCAAAAAGAAAAGGGAGGGTGGAAATAGATAAAATCACGAATGAAAGAGGAGCGATCACAACCAACATCAAAGAAATACAAACAGCTATTAGAGAATACTATGAAAAAATTGTATGCAAACTGTACAATCTGGAAGAAATGGACAAATTCCTAGACAGTCATACACTTTCAAAACTCAAATGGGAAGAAATAGAAAATTTGAAAATTTGAACAGACCGACTCCAATGAAGAAATTGAATCAGTTATCAAAAATCTCCCAACAAATAAGAGTCCTGGGCCAGATGGCTTCCCAGGGGAATTCTACCAGACATTGAAAGCAGAGATAATTACTATTCTTCTCAAGCTGTTCCAAAAAATAGAAACAAAAAGAAAGCTTCCAGATTCATTCTATGAAGCCAGCATTACCTTAATTCCCAAACCAGATAAAGAACCCAATAAAAAGGAGAATTACAGGCCAATATCCCTGATGAACATGGATGCAAAATTTCTCAATAAGATACCTGCAAATCGAATTCAATTGTATATTAAAATAATTATTCACCATGATCAAGTGGGATTCATTCCTGGTCTGCAGAACTGGTTCAATATTCTAATATCAATCAATGTGATACATCACATTAATTAAGATAGGATAAAAACTATAGGATCCTATCAATAGAGGCAGAAAAAGCATTTGATATTTACAGCATCCTATCTTAATAAAAACCCTCAAAAAAGCTGGGATAGACTTAACATCATAAAGGCCATATTATGAAAGGCCCACAGCTAATGTCATCTTCAATGGGGAAAAGTGGAGATTTCCCCGAGATCAGGAACACAACAGGGATATCCACTCTCACGACTGTCGTTTAATATAGTGTTGGAAGTCCTAGCCTCAACAGTAAGACAGCAAAACAAAATAAAGCATCCAAATTGGCAAAGAAGAAATCAAACTTCCACTCTTTGCAGATGACATGGTATTCTACATGGGAAACCTGAAAGACTCCACCAAAAAACTGCTAGAGCTAGCTGATCCATGAATTCAGTAAAGTCACAGGATATAAAATCAATGTACAGAAATCGGTTGCATTTCTATACATCAATAATTAAACAACAGAAAGAGATATCAAGGAATCGATCCCATTTACAATTGCACTAAGAACCATACAATACATAGGAAGAAATCTAACTAAAGAGGTAAAATATCTGTATGCTGAAAATTATGAAAAGCTTATGAAAGAAATTGAAGAAGACACAAAGAAATGGAAAAACATTCCACGCTCATGGATTGGAAGAACAAATATTGCCAAAATATTGATACTACCAAAAGCAATCTACACATTCAATGCAATCCCAATCAAAATAGCACCAGCATTCTTCACAGGGCTAAAACAAATAATCCTAATATTTGTATGGAACCACAAAAGACCCCAAATAGCCAAAGTAATGTTGAAAAAGAAAACCAAAGCTGGAAACCTCACAATCCCAGACTTTAGACTGTATTTCAAAGCTGTAATCATCAAGACAGTATGGTATTGGCACAGAAACAGACACACAGACGAATGGAATAGAATAGAGAACCCAGAAATGGACCCACAAATATATGGCCAATTAATCTTTGACAAAGCAGGAAAGAGTATCCAATGGAAAAAAGTCTCTTTTAGCAAATGATGCTAGGAGAACTGGACAGCAACATACAGAAGATTGAAACTAGACCATTTGCTTACACCATACACAATAATAAACTCAAAATGGATGAAAGACCTAAATGTGACACAGGAAATCGTCAAAATGCTACAGGAGAAAACAGGCAGTAACCCCTGTGACCTCAGCTGCAGCAGCTTACTTGGCCTGTCTATGAAGGCAAGGGAAATAAAAGCAAAAATTAACTATTTGGACATCATCAAGATAAAAAGCTTCTGCAAAGCAAAGGAAACAACAGAACTAAATGGCAATCAACAGAATGGGAGAAAATATTTGCAAATGACACAAAGGCTTAGTATAAAAAATCTATTAAGAATTTATCAAGCTCAACACTCAAAAAACAAATGTTCCAGAGGAGAAATGAGCAGAATACATGAATAGACAATGTTACAAAGAAGACATGCAGATGGCAAACAGACACAGGAAAAGATGCCCAACATCACTCATCATCAGGGAAATACAATTCAAAACCACATTGACATACCACTTCACACCATTCAGAGTGGCTAAAACAAACAACTCAGGAAACAACAGATGTTGGCAAGGATGTGGAGAAAGGAGAACCTTCTTGCACTGTTGGAGGCAATGTAAACTGGTGCAGCCACTCTGGAAAACAGTGTGGAGGTTCCTCAAAAAATTAAATAGAATTACCCTGTGATCTCGCAATCGCAGTACTAGGAATTTATCCAAAGCAAACACAGGAGTGTTGATTCAAAGGGGCACAGGCACCCCAATGTTTAGAGCAGCACTCTCAATAATAGCCACATTATGGAAAGAGCCCAAATGTCCACCAACTGATGAATGGATAAAGAAGATGTGATATATGTACACAATGGAATACTACTCAGTGATGAAAAAGAATAAAATTCTGCCATTTGCAACAACATGGTTGGAACGGGAGGGTATTATGCTAAGCAAAATAAGTTAGTCAGAGAGACAGATATTACATGATTTCACTAATATGTGGAATTTGAGAAGCTTAACTAATGACCATAGGTGAAGGGAAGGAAAAATAAGATACAAACTGAGAGGGAAGCAAATCATAAGAGACTCTTAAATACAGAGAACAACTGAGGGTTGATGGGGGTGAGGGGTTGGGGAGTTGTAAAAATGGGTAATGGGCATTGAGGAGGGCACTTGTTGCGATGAGCACTGAGTATCATATGTAAGTGATGAATCATGGGAATCAACTCCTGAAGCCAAGACTACACTGTATGTTAGCTAACTTGACAATAATAATAATAATAATAATAGCATATAGTTAACATATAGTTTTAGCTCTGATCACCTGAACCTAGCATATGCCCTGTGTTAAAGAAACATTAGTTTAACACATGAATGAATAACAAACCATGTGTGACATGATTGCTAAATTTGTGATTTGTCATTCTAGAATATATAACCATCCCTAGATCTTTTTAAGGGCCATAAGCATTTTCCAAGTTGATTTAATCATCACTGTTGTTTGCCATCGTCACCACTGCTCTCAGCAGCAGCAGCGGCAGCAACAGCATCTCACCATCTTCACCACTGAGACTAAACAGAGACCTTCTGTACATTGATCCTCTCTCTCTCTCTTCCTTCTTTCTTCCTTTTCTTGCTTCCCTTCCTCGTATTCAAGACATATTTCTTGAGAAACACAATATTTTTCTTCACTATTCTTAGTACTGAGAAAACAATGCTAATCAGACAGACAAGATCTCTGTATATGTGAGCACACTGGCTAAAGGAAAATGCCAGGAAAAGGTATGTAAACATTGCACACTTGGAAAAAATAATTCCAAAATTCATATGGAACCACAAAGACCTCAAATAGCCAAAGCAATCTTGAGAATGAAGAACAAAGCAGGACGTATCACACTTCCTGATTTCAAAATATATTACAAAGCTATGGTCATAAAACAGTACAGTCCTGGCTTAAAACAGGCACATAGAATAATGGGACCAAACTGAAAGCCCAGAATTAAGTCAAACATATGCAGTTTATCAGTCTTCAACAAGAGCATTATGAATATGCAGTGGGGAAAAGATAGTCTCGTCAACAAATATTGCTAGATACACACAAAAGAATGAAATTAGACTTTCATCTTACATCATGCACAAAAATCAACTCAAAATGTATTAAACATTTAAACATAAGGAAAAGCTTGAGGACATTTGTCTTGGCAATGATTTCTTGGATATGACACCAAAAGCACAAGCAACAAAAGCAAAATAGTCAAGTGAAAATACATTAAACTAAAAAGCTTCTATATAGCAAAGGAAAAATTAACATAGTGAAACGGCAACCAACAGAATGGGAGAAAATATTCATGAATTATTTATTTGATAAGGGGTTAATATTCAAAATATATAAGGAACTCAACAGCAAACAAAATTTTTAAAATGGGCTAAGGACTTGAGTAGACTTTTATGGAAAGAACACACAGAAAATGTCAACAGGTATATGAAAAATATTCCACATCACTAATCGTCATGAAAATGCAAATTAAAACTACAATGGATATAACCTCATATCTTTCAGAATGGCTATTATTAAAAAAATAAAAAGACAAGAGTTGGCAAGGATACAGAGAAATTAGAAATCTTGTACACTGAAGGTAGAAACGTAGAATGGTGCAGCCACTATGAAAAATAGTCTAGAGGTTCCTCAAATAATGAGAAATTAACTCTTATATTGTGGGAAACAGAACACCACAGTGACCATAGGGGCATATTCATTAAGGCTCCAAGATCTCTGAGAAAACTGGAGATTGTAAGGTTAAAAATAACCTGAAAGGACTTGAGTGAATTGTCCTTGGGAAATGTGGTCTGTTCTTTAGTATGCAAATAGGAATGTTTTGCTTAAAGGAAGCCAGCTTTATATAGCACAGTGCATTCACTCCCTTCTTTGTCTTTGCTTCTATCGTAAAGATTCTTATCAGAACATATGTCTGCAAGACTGCTCTCATAGGCAAGATATGTATGATAGCTGAATCAGATATACATTGTTGACATGCTTTGCTAAGCTCCTGTTGTTAATCATTGCTGAGCTGTTTTTCCTGAAAATGTATAGAAGATGTACAATAAACCTCGGTGCCTCAAGCTGTTGGCCCGGGGCCCCCTGTGCCTTGCTATACTGTCCTCTCTTTTTCTCAGTTTCTTCGCTGCCCCAGGTCCACGGCCCATTGAGGTCGATATTATATGATCTATCAATGCCACTCTTGGTTATTTATTCAAATTAATTGAAATCAGGATCTAGAAAAGATATATGCACTACTATATTCATTGCACTATTCACAATAGCCAAGATATGGAAACAACCTAAATGTACATTGACAAGTGAATAGATAAACTGCAATGGCATATTATCCAACCTTTTAAAAGAAGGAAATTCTGCCATAAATGACAATATGAATGTCTGGAATATATTATATTAAGAACATAAGCCAGTCATAAAAGGATAAATGTTGCATTATTCCACTTATATGAAGTACCTAAAAGAGTCAAACTCATAGAAACAGAGTAGAGTGATGGTTGTCAGAAGCTGGAAGAAGGGGTTAATGGGGAGTTGCTGTTCATTGAGTATAAAGTTTTAGTTATGCACGATGAATAAATTGTAGAGATTTTTGTAATATATTTTTAAATATATTTTATAAACACAGACACAAAATCCATAACAAAGCTCTAGCAAAATAAACCTATCAACACATAAAATAAACTATATACCATTTCCAAGTGATCAGTCCCAGGGATGCTAGGTTAGTTAATAGCTGAAAATCAATCAATGTAATATAGTATATCAAAATAATTAAAAACAAAAATTACATGACCATCTTATTAGGCACAGAACATTTTTTTTTATAAAAACCAACATCCTTTTATGATAAAAATGCTCAAAAAATTAGTCACAGAAGGGAACATGCTCAACTTGATAGAGAACATCTATGGAAAACTCACAGGTAACATCTTACTTAATGGTGAAAGACTTGATCCTTTCTTCATATGGTTAATAACAAGATAAAGATGTCTGGTCTCACCACTTTTATTAACATTAAACTAGCCGTTCTAGCTAGGAAAATTCAGCATGAAAAATTTTAAAAAGCATCAATATGGGAAAGGGAGAAATAAAACTATCTCTATATCCCCCAGATGATGGGACAGGGGAGGCATAACTAAAGGGTACTGTGCTTCTTTTGAAGGTGATGAAATATTCTAAAATTGACTATGATGATGGTTGCACATATATGTAAATATACTAAAAAATGAATTTTAAGATTTAAATAGATAAAATGTGTGGTATAAAGTATAGTATGTAGATCATAACTCGATAAAGCTGGTTTTTAAACAGTAGATAAACAATGTAATATGTCAATTCATGAGGAGGGAATGTTAAATTTTTTGAATGTTTATTTAATTACTTTGAGAGAGAGTGAGAGAGAGTACATGCTGGGAAGGGACAAAGAGAAAGAGAGAAGAGAGAGAGAATCCCAAGCAGGCTACACCCTCATTTTGGAGCCCAGCAGGGAGCTGGATCTCACCACCCTGAGATCATGACCTGAGCTGAAATTAAGAGTTGGATGCTAACCTTAACTGGCTGAGCAACCCAGACACCCCAGGGGATTATATCTTCCTCATAGTGTATGTCATCTGTATCTCTGATTGTCTGGCCCTCCTCTATTGCCCTCATTCCAGGATCCAAACTGAAGAAGAACCCCCCACATATAACAAACTCTTTTCATAAGGAATAATAAAAAGAAAGTTGGAGAAATAAAGTATGGCTCTTAAAATTTCTGCTAAGAATCACCATATTGTCACATATGATTACATTTCATTTATCTTCCCTGTTATCACTGAGAAGTACACTCCTTTCACAGGAAGGTAGTGTAAGTCACATCACAATGAGCAGGGATATATAATTTCTTTATCTTAAAGGAAGAGGAGTAAAAAATAGTGCACTTTCCCACATATCTTATGCCATTTAATAAATGCATAACTTTATATATTTTTTATTTAAATGTTTATTTATTTCATTTATTTTTTTTGAGAGGGAGAGAGAGAGAGAGCACAAGTGGGCGAGGGGTAGAGAGAGAGAAAAGAAAACACAGAAACTGAAGCAAGCTCCAGGCTCTGAGCTGTCAGCACAGAGCCCAATGTGGGCCTTGAACCCACAAACTGTGAGATCATGACCCTTGACAAAGTTGGACGCTTAACCAACTGAGTCACCGAGGCTCCCCTGTATATATTTTTACCAAAAGTTATTTAAAGAACTTTGAGTTGCCTTGAGAGAAAATGGCAAGCCGCTACTGCCTTTAGCTAGTCCTCATGATGATACTTTTCCATGTCTTTGTGATTCTATTCTTCCTGATAAAATTCCTCATATTCATTAATATTAGAAAAGGTATTTTGGAAATCTGTGAGAGTCAGAAGACTTTAGTTTAATAACATGAGTCTCTTTAGATGGCCTTTAAGGTTTCACAAGTCACTGTATAAATTTTAAAACGTGTTCATTTGCAGGGTGTCTGGTTGGCTCAGTCGGTTAAATGTCTGACTTCAACTCAGGTCATGATCTCACGGTTCGTGAGTCTGAGCCCTGCATTGGGCTCTGTGCTGACAGCTCCGAGCCTGGAGCCTACTTCAGATTCTGTGTCTCCCTCCCTCTCTCTCTCTGCCCCTCCCCCACTCAGGATTTGTCTCTCAAAAATGAATAAATGTTAAAAAAATAAATAAAACATGCTCATTTGCTTTTAAAATATACATCATGAGAAACCAGTCTTTCACTCTTTACTATTTAGACATTTGTCTTTGTACAATTTGCTTTTCCCATCAAGGATGACTTATACTCTATTCGTGCTTTGGTAAACCTTTCGTAATGCAGTTGTTTCCTTTTCAGTGCCCCCTTATTTTACCTCATGAATGAAGACCACTTTATTACTCAGAGTTAAAGATTGGATGTTCTACTTCTGACTGCCTTGATCTCATAAAAATTAAAATACCCATAAAGTATGAAACGAATTTATATAATCCACTTTTTATTTGAATGAAGCACAGAAAAGATCTTTAGTTAAGTCTGATCTCTCATAACTAATGTAGTTTACCTAATATGTTTGTAGTCTGCATTATGAATGTGGTGATTGTTTCATCTCCCTAATATAGTTGGGCATTTAATGACGTATGTAATACAGCAATTTAACAAGGCATTTTCCACTGTATTCACCTCTTTAGATTATACTGTGTCTTCACCAGTATTGACATCCTCACTTATATAACTCTTGTGTCTCATCTCCGTAAGTTCCTTCCTTAGGCCATAGCTGGAGATGTCCTCAGTACCAAGATGCCAGGTCCCTGACAACTAATATCGTCTTCCTGCACCATCCCTTTTGCTCAGAAATAAGCTAAGTCTGTAAGAAACTAAATTAATTAATTAGTTATGGGTACAAGAAAATGTATCTCTTCTCTCATCCCAATATTCTTAGTGGCAACATATAAGAGGTAACACCCTTGGTGTTATATTATACCTACCTATGTGCATATTCCCATGCTGACCCTCACCATCTCTTCCTTAACCCGACCACCTATATCTCCCAGGATGCCTAAATCTTTTTGCTGTAACAGAAACAAAATCATAGATGGCGTGTTTAAGAAGTTTCTCTGCCAAATATTTTCTATGTACAGTCAATAAACATGCAATCAGGAGGACATAAATCACACTGCTATTTTAATAGAAATAGTTGAAGACAAATAATTGTTTAACGAGCACTGAAGAAATTAAAAGACCAAAGGGCAATACAGAGGTATCACAGAATGCAGTTCCAACCCAAGGTTTAGGGAAACAAAGCAGAATTTTAGGACTTTTAGAATTTAGAGCTTGGAGATGGGAACCAGCAAAACAGGGATGCAGACCTCTGTAGGGAGTTTGTTGCCTGGCTGAAAGTGTCCCCTCTGGGTATTAGAGCTAATCGCACAGAGACGGGCATCATACTTGTAAGAGAGAGGCCCCAGCCGCTGGTGCCCATATCTCTGATGGGTGCTATGAGCTGGATTATAGGACTGACCAAAAATATCTGCAAACTGAAATCATAGCTCCTACCAGAACCAATCGCTCCTGCAGAACATAGAAGGGTTATTTTTTGTTTGTTTGCTTATTTATTTATTTTGAGGAAGAGTGCGCACGGGTGTGCACTTGCCTGTGAGGGAGGGGCAGAGAGAGAGAGATGGAGAAAGATAGACTCCCGAGCAGGCTCTGCACTGCAGCACTAAGCCTGACGTAGAGCTTGAACTCACAACCCCTTGAGGACCTGAGCCAAAATCAAGAGTCAGACGCTTAACTCACTGAGCCACCCAGGTACCCCAGAAATGTAGCTTTAAAGCTGAGAGACAACAGTTGCTTTATAACAGACACACATGCATTAGCTGGTTTAGTCATCTAGGATGGACACTAGCATACCTTCATTTCACAGATGACTAACCTGGAAGTCATTAAGTTAAGTAACTTGCCCAAGGTCACACAGGTAGCCAGGACTGAGCTCACGCTGTCTGGCTCTGCGGGCTCTGTTTGAACCACAACTCTGACCACCTGTATTTCACAAGCATCCTGAATCTTCAGGTACTTCTTTGAAGACTCCTTCTTCCCTGAAGACATCCATCAAAGTTACTTATTTTCTTTTTTGTAAATTTTTTAAATGTTTTATTTATTCTTGAGAGAGAGGGGGATATGGAGCATGAGTGAGGGAGGGGCACAGCGAGAGAGGGATACAGAATCTGAATCAGGCTCCAGGCTCTGAGCGGTCAGCACAGAGCCTGACATGGAGCTTGAACTCACAAACCATGAGATCATGACCTGAGCTGAAGTCAGACGCTCAATCGACTGAGCCGCCCAGGCCCCAAAGCTACTTATTTTCTGATAGCCCCAAATCACATTAATCTGGGAACCTTATTTCCTAGTCAATTTCATTTTTATAAAATTACTTATTTAACACTTTGTTTTTAGAGGCCATTATTTTCAGTACTACTGCTTTTTAAACTCCTTCACTGCTAACACTTAATCTGAATGCCTACCTCCATTCTCTCCCCTCTCCCAACCAAGGTTGTTGAAATCAAAATCACAGTTTTTCTATCCCAGTTTTTGGTACCATCCTGAATAAAAGTATATTCACAAAATTACTTAACATCTTACACTCTTGGTTATTGGTTTCTACCTCATTATCCCACTCCATTCCAATTTGGTCGCTTACTCCTGTGACCAAACTGTACATCTTGTTGTTGTTCAGAGATGACAAATCCATAAATTCATAAATTTAACTATGTCATTATGATTAAAATCCCTGTCCTACTGAACCTCTGATGCATTTACATTGCTTATACCTGCTTTTTAATCCCATAGAGACCTCTAACATTTGGATCCCTCTATTTATCTAATTTCAGCCAATTGGCCATTCTCTGTCATCAATTCCTTTTTATTCTTTTTGGATTCCATGTGCCATTACATCAACCAATCATTTGAAAATATTTCTGAATTTATACAACTTTAATTTCCCTAGTCAGCTCTCTTCCTCCAGTTCTCTAAGTAAGGTATTTAAAGTCCTTTCTATATTTTTAAATGTTCAAATTTATTCTCCTAAACTGAAAGGAGCTATATATCTCAATTAAGTGCTTATAGCCAAATATACTTAATTATAAAGACAGTTATATTTTTCTCTGCTCTTCTGTTAAAACAAAATAAAAGATGTGACTTTTTTTTTTTTTCAAAATCTCCTTCCCTGTCTGGGTTTTGCTTCTCATTCCATTGTGCCTAATTCCCATAATTATTTAAATTTGCTCATGTTGGCTCTTCTGGGAAGAAAAAAAGTTCTTCCATGAACTTATGTATTCCTCTGCTACCATCTTATCTCTTTGCATCTTATAATTGGTTAAATTTCTCAAATATACATCTGTATTCACACTTTGTATCACCTCATTCCCCTCTCTCATGTCAACCTCTTTTTGTTGGGCTTATACCTTGAAATTAAACTTATTCTTGTAAATATAAAAACTAACCTTCTGGTTCTCATTCTGGAAAAAGCAGAGTAAGCACATTCCATAGCATTCCATTTTTCCCATCCTTCCCTAACTAAAACTTCCTGGAGCAAATTCACAGAGCAATTGAATAATGATTCCAAAAGACAGAGAAAAGAGGATGTAGTCACTATGAAACACAGACCTGAGTAACAAACCAGCAGTAATTTTCTACACTTTTTTTTTTGGGGGGTGGTCATGTATATTCTGTTTTGTAGGCTGGGGAAGTCCACTACTCAGAAACATCAATGGACACAGACAAACAAACAAACAAACAAAGAAGTAAAGCCTAATCTCTCTAGATAAAGCACAAGCTAATAGTGGTTAAGCAGAGGAGAAAAATTTTGACCATGCATACCTTACTCCAGGTGAACACTATAATAAAAATTTTGCACCACTTTTCCTTCCTCTGAAGTACAGACTGAACAGAGCTGTCTTTTATCCTTGCCCTGAAACAATAAAGGGATGTGACCCCCTGACCACAATGACTATGAATGGAGACTTACCTTTCATCTCTACCCTGCAACAAGTTGGGAGCATCACTCCTCACACCACACACACATTGGGAGAAGAGACCAGTCATGTATTCACACCCTGCGATAATGAGGCAGCCTCCTCTCTCTCCCCAGCAGATATCAAAGCTACTGACATGGAGAACAGAGCTCTGTCTACCAGTCTCTCCCCCCCCCCCAAAAAAATGAGGGAACTTATGCCTTTTTCCCAACAAAAGAGCAAGGAAAAGGATGGAATTAGAGAGAAGGATATTTTAAATCTGTGTATGAAGGGGTGGCCAGACCACAGAGCAGTTCATACATGAAACCAACCAAATACAAAATAGTAAAAGGTTTGATAACTGAATTCTGGTGTGGAATACAACTTGGGTTCTAGATTGGCCTCTAGGTAGCACGTAAGTGGGACAGAACAGAATGATATTGCAAAGGCTTTGAAAATAAAGCTGATATTTCAACCTCATCCCACAAAGTTGGTCAGGATGCATATTCTGAACTCTTATATATTGCATGCCTGAAAAAAATAGAGATTATTAAAAGAAACCAGACACTCTCCACATAATACTCAAATGCCCAGGATACAATCTGAAATTATTCATCACTTCCAAGAATCAGGAAAATCTAAACTCTCATGAGAAAAGACAATTGCGGTGAATAAATTTAAGATTTCTCTGAGCTTGCACCAATGGGTTATCAAGGCTTTGGACTGAAAGCTGCCACAGGGCGAAAGTGCTCAGCATAGAACAAAGCACAGAGCAGAAAGCCACTTCCACAGGAGGAAAACGTCCAAGAACAGGTAGAGGAACAGCCAGAGGTGGAAAGTCAACCCAGCAGAGTGAAAGATCCCAGGATTTATCATTAAGTAAAACAAAGCATAGAGCAGAAAGGTGCTACAGGTGAAAGCACCCTGAGCTAATTAGTGAGAAAAATGCCTTGTTAACCCTGAGGTAGCATGCTCTATCTGTCTTAGCCCCTAGAAAAGTTAGGATAAACAGACACAGTGCCTGATGCCTGCAGTAAAGGGCCTTCTGCTCAGTGCTGGGACTTTGATTTGTATTGATCCTAACCCCTAACACCGCATAGTTTCAAAACCCCCTTTCTCTCACATTCATGAGTTAATTATCAGTGTTTGTCTCTTTCTGCACATCCATCATTTTTGTAAGCCTCTGATCCTAATAAATATGAATCAAGGACCTTACTCAGGGTTTTTGTCTCCTCCCGGATATTAGCCTCTCTCGTATTCAATTCTGCATCCACTCTCTTGCTGGACGAGAGAGAACTCCAGACTCAAAGTCTGCGAGGCAATCAATAGGTGCCTCTAATGGGGTACCTGGGTGGCTAAGTTGGTTAAGTGTCTGATTTAGTCTAAGGTCATGATCTTACAGTTTGTGGGTTCAGCCCCAAGTCAAAGCTGTGTGCTATTAGCACAGAGCCTGCTTCAGAACCTCTGTCCATTTCTCTCTCTGCCCCTCCATGCCTTGTAAGCTCTCTCTCTCAAAAACAAGTAAACATTAAAAAAAGGTGCCATTCCTGATATGACAGATATCAGAATTAGCCAACAAAATTGGAAACCATCTGTCATAAAAATGTTCTAACAAATAATTACAAACACTATTAAAACAAATGGAAAAATGATAAGTATCAGGAATAAAATAAAATACAAAAGAAAAATAATGAATATTTAGAACTAAAAAAAATAATGACCAAATTATTTGGAGTTCGCTGGAATGAACTCAATAGCAGAATGGAGTTGACAGAGGAAATAATTGGGAATTTAGAGATAGATTAACAGATATTACTATATCTGAAGAGCAGAAAGAAAATGAAAAGAGCCTCATAAACCATTTAGGACAATAACAAAAGTAATTTTATTTTATTGCTATTATTTGAACTCTTTTGTTTTCTACTTCTTATACTCCCCTTGGTATTTGCTTTCAACATAATGAGTAAAGACAGTTTTTTTTTAATCTATTTTCTGAAATAGTCTTCCCCTTGTTCCATACATATTGATTCTCACCATTTTAAACTCTCATTTACAACATGATATCTCCCGGTGAGTATAAAAAATCAAAAATACAACTACCTATGATCCAGCAATTGCACTACTAGGTATTTATCCAAAGGATACAAAAATGCTGATTCAAAGGGGCACAGGCACTCCAATGTTTATAGCAGCATTATCAACAATAGCCACATTATGGAAAGAGCCCAAATGCCCATTGACTGACGAATGGATAAAGAGGTGGTATATATATGCAATGGAATGTTACTCAGCAACCAAAAAAATGAAATCTTGCCATTTGCAACAACATGAATGTAACTAGAGTGTATCATGCTAAGCAAAATAAGTCAGCCAGAGAAAGATATATATCATATGTGATACATGATACATATCTTATGTGGAATTTAAGAAACAAAACAGATGAACATAAGGGAAAGGAAGAAAAAGAAGGTAAAAAGAGAGGGAGGAAAACCATAAGAGACTTTTGAATACAAAGAACAAACTGAGGGTTGCTAGAGGGGTGCTGGGTGGGGGGAGGATAGAATAAATGAGTGATGGGCATTAGGGAGAGCACTTGTTGGGATGAGCACTGGATGTTATATGGAAGTGATTAATCACTAAATTCCACTGCTGAAATCAATACTGCACTATATGTTGGCTAGATTTAAATAAAAATAAATAAAAAAATTGTTTTATAGTTGAAAGCAAAAATTACCAAATGTCACCTCAAAATATGTAGACATAATAATTAACAAAACTATATTATAAAATAGAGAATATATGGGACTAAAATGCATTAAGATATGGACTGTCCCTTAAAATTGGTAAATATTGATATTAGTAGCTGGTAATGTTACATATATAGATTGTGATCCCCAAAGTGGCAGTGTTTAGCAAACTACTGCCCTTGGACTAAAACACATCCTCCCTCTGTTTTTGAACATAAATTTAGACCAATACATAACTATGTCCACTCATTTATGTATTGTTTATGGCTATTTATTTTGCTACTCTTGCAGACTTGACTAAGTGACCACAGGTCTCACACAGCTTACACTATATACTATATGATCCTTTACAGAAAATATTTACCAACAGGGAGCAACCACTAAAAACTTATAGAATAACATATAATAACAATAAATATGGATAAATCAGGTGCCAAAAAATAACCAAGTTAAATTACACCAAACTAAAAACTGCTGCCAGTAAAATCAGCAAAGTGAAAAGGTAACCTATGGAATGGGAGGCCATGTTTGTAAACCATATATCTGATAAGGGATTAATGTCCAAAATATATAAGGAACTCAATAGCAAAATATATTATATATATTTTATTATATAAAATATATTTGTATTTATAATTTATGTTTCTATTATATCTATCTATATCTATATCTATCTACCTATATGTGTGTGTACATATATATATATATATATATATATATATATATATATATATATATTTAAAAGTGGGTCAATGACTTTCAATAGGCATTCCTCTAAAGAAAATACACAAATGGCTAACAGGGCTATGAAAAGATGCTCAGCATCACTAATCATCAGAGAAATACAAATCAGAAACACAATGAGACATGACGTCACTCACATCTGTCCAAGTAACTATCGACAAGTATAACAAAGATCTGATAAGTGTTGGCAAGAATGTGGGGAAATTAAAACTCATACACTCTGTTGGTAAAATGTAGAATGGTGAATCTGCTTTGGAAAACAGCATGGAGTGGAGGCTACTCAAAAAACTAAAATTAGTATTGCCATATGATCCAGCAATCCTGCTTCTGGTTATATATCTAAAATAAATGAAGTCAGGGTATCAATGGAATATTAGTACTCCCATATTTATTGGAGAACTACTCACAATAAGCAAGATAAAAACGTGGCAATAACTTACATGTCTATCAAAAGTTATACAAATAAAGAATATGTGGTGCATATATACAGTGGAATGCTATTCAGACTTACGAAGAAGGAAATTCTGCACATGTGACAATATGGATGCACCTGGAAGATATTATATACTAAGTGAAATAAGCCAGGCATAGAAAGACAAATGCTACATGACTCCACTTTTTTGACAAAGGTGTTTAAAATAGACAAATTCACAGAATCAAAGAGTTGAATCATAGTTGTCAGGGGCTGGGAGAATGGGAAAATGAGAGACCCAACAATGAGCATAAAGTTTCAGCTCAGCAAAATGAATAAGCTCTAGATGGTACACTATACCTATAGTTAAAAATAATGTACTGTACAACTAAAATTTTGTTAAAATGATATTATCACAAGTTCAGTATTCTTACCACAATAAAATAAAATTTGAAAAATATAAATAAACCAAAATTGTTACTAAACAGAGTTCAAATAATCCACAGGAAAACAGGAAACAGGAAACAATGGAACAAAACATAGACACTAACACACACACACACATGCACACACAGAAACAGAAAATAAGTGTATTATGGCTGATTAAAATATTTCTTTTTGTTTAAGTAAATTGTTCTAATTCTCATCTCAGTTTTATAATTTTCTTAGGATCTAGTCGTTTAGAATGTGTTCATAAATTTTACCTATTGATTTTAATAACTTTTTCTATAACCAGTCTCTACTGACTGATGACATATGAATTTTATTTGACAAAATAAATTCAACAAACATTTATTGAACACTACTATTTTGTGGATAATTTACTAGTCTTTGGAAGTTATAATAAAATAGCTCAAGATGGTTACAGCTCATATTTTAAGTGAATAACTTAACTCCAACCACTTTCCTAGAGTTTATAGTGAAGAATGGTGAAGGAAAGGCTTTAATTTCAATGATTACTTAGATATATATTTATCCCTCACTAAGAAACTAGCAATTACTTAATACTGAAATATTAAATAGCATTTAGAATGATCTCTATTATGCAAGATACATATAAAACAGTCATCTAGTGGCATGAAATCAAATAATTAATTCTATGCAGTGGAAACAGAAAAACTTCTTGTAAGAGATGATGTTTAATTTTCTACCAGAAAAGGGGGAATTTTTATTACAAGCAGAGGAAAATACATGGAAAAAATATTAAAGCAAATGGAGAACATGAATATATTCAAAATGCTCTAGTGGGAATTAGATTTAAATACAACGCAGAAGTTAGAAAGAGAGAGAAATGGTTAATCATGATAAATGCAATAGTGGGGGCACTTGAGTGAGTGAGTTAAGCATCGGACTCGATTTTCTCTTAGGTCATGATCTCACGGTTGTGGGACTGAGTCCCGAGTTGGACTCTGCACTGACAGCACTTGAGCCTGCTTGGGATTCTCTCTCTCTTTCTCTCTGCCACTCCCCTGATCACTATCTGTCTCTCAAAGAAATAAAACTTTTTAAAAAATGCAATAGTGGAAGAAAAATTTGAAATAATATTTAAAGTGAATGAGTGAAAGATTGAGAAAAACAGAGGAGATGTTCCAAAAATATGTCTTGTTGGCAAGAACACTATGTGACTGGGAGTAAGACAGCGTAAGAATGAACAACCAAAAATGTATGTACAGGCAACGGTAGGGCAGAAAGATTATATATGTATGTGTATATGTATGTATGTATGTAATTTATATAATTTACATATAACTTACATAATTAACTATATATATTAATTTACATACATATATACGTAATTTGAGATTTTAAAAGGTGTACTGTCAACCCAAAATAGGTTACATACTAGGTAACATAAAGGCCAGATTTTACCATAATCTTTGTGCCAATGATTTGAAAAAGAATAATGAAAACTCATCAAGAAAAATATTTCAGAGTAAAAGTTTTACTTTTTCTTTTCATAACTTTCAGTTCAATAAAGAAAACCAAGTCAAAGGAAATGAAACTTAAGTAAGGAATGTATTTTTAATACTCAAATTAAGAATATGTCAAGGTCATAATATTGATTTCTAAAAGAGATTTTAGAAGCATGAGAATCAATACATATGGAACAGTGGGAAAACTATTTTAGACAATAGATAAAAAAGATCTACTGTCTTCCGTGATTATGCTAAAAGCAGAGACTATGAGGAGCCCTAGGAGGTAGGGGAAAATAAAAGGAATTCAAATAAGAGCAATAAAATAAAGTTGCTTTGGTGCTTATCCATGCATAATATCTCTGAGTAAGTTTGAAAATTAGAAAGCATTTGTCACTAAAATGAATCAGACATCATTAGGAGATCTTATAGAATAACAATAATTTGATCATGTTTCCAAATTCAGGAAAGAAAATACTTAGATGATTTTAGTAATCAAAATTTTTAAAGACTGGAAAGCATGGAAGCACTTAGAAATCAAAAATTTAAGTAATGAAAAAGAGGACAAGAAATGTCTGTTTAGATAAAGCAAAGGGTTGATTTTATTACCCTAAAACCCTATCTCAAAATCCAGAGGTGAAAAAAATGGAGAAAAAGCCCTCTGGAAAAATATATATTTTTTGTATCTTTATAATTATTTGTCATGGATCAATTAGTCAGCAACTAAATATTATGTTCATTCATTCATTCATGTGTTCATCCATCGTTCATGTGACAATTTGGGTACTGCAAATATTCCTAAACCTCCCATATATCATACTACAAGGTACAATAGTGTCATTCATCCTGTCTGACAATTCCATCATGGAATTAACTTTTTCTTTTTGTGTTCTATTAAGTCTCCCACTGTGTTTATGGGACAAGGTTAAGAACTATAAACCAAAATGTTTTGCATGTGCATGGATACTTAACAAGTGAATAACCTAACCTCAGAATATACTAAATGTCTGCTGTAAACCTGATGCAAATGTATAGCAAATTCTGCATCCTAAATTTTTTACAAAATTTAGAGTAGTTTTGATGGAAAGTGATTTAATTTTCAGATGATATATACTATTGAAAGGCAGAAGGCAGACTCTAAGTATAACAAGATTTTAACCTTTATATCCCTACCTGACTCAGTAACTATACTGGGCTGCCACCGAGGACATGACTCTGGAGGAGCTGACTCTGCATTTGAGGTTGATGTGAAGGCACTGACAGCAGAAGGCCATGAGCAGATGGTGCTGCCTGCTGGTGGACATTGAGTCCTTTGTTGAAGCAGGAACTGGGTAGCCCATATCTGTGTCTACCACATGTTGGCATCTGACTGTCTTAGGTTTTCTTTTTTTTTTTTTCTTTTTTTTTTATTTTTATTTATTTATTTATTTTTTTTTTTAATATATGAAATTTACTGTCAAATTGGTTTCCTTACAACACCCAGTGCTCATCCCAAAAGGTGCCCTCCTCAATACCCATCACCCACCCTGCCCTCGCTCCCACCCCCCATCAACCCTCAGTTTGTTCTCAGTTTTTAACAGTCTCTTATGCTTTGGCTCTCTCCCACTCTAACCTCTTTTTTTTTTTTTTTCCCTTCCCCTCCCCCATGGGTTTCTGTTACGTTTCTCAGGATCCACATAAGAGTGAAACCATATGGTATCTGTCTTTTTCTGTATGGCTTATTTCACTTAGCATCACACTCTCCAGTTCCATCCACGTTGCTACAAAAGGCCATATTTCATTCTTTCTCATTGCCACGTAGTATTCCATTGTGTATATAAACCACAATTTCTTTATCCATTCATCAGTTGATGGACATTTAGGCTCTTTCCATAATTTGGCGATTGTTGAGAGTGCTGCTATAAACATTGGGGTACAAGTGCCCCTATGCATCAGTACTCCTGTATCCCTTGGATAAATTCCTAGCAGTGCTATTGCTGGGTCATAGGGTAGGTCTATTTTTAATTTTCTGAGGAACCTCCACACTGCTTTCCAGAGTGGCTGCACCAATTTGCATTCCCACCAACAGTGCAAGAGGGTTCCCGTCTCTCCACATCCTCTCGAGCATCTATAGTCTCCTGATTTCTTCATTTTGGCCACTCTGACTGGCGTGAGGTGGTATCTGAGTGTGGTTTTGATTTGTATTTCCCTGATGAGGAGCGACGTTGAGCATCTTTTCATGTGCCTGTTGGCCATCCGGATGTCTTCTTTAGAGAAGTGTCTATTCATGTTTTCTGCCCATTTCTTCACTGGGTTATTTGTTTTTCGGGTGTGGAGTTTGATGAGCTCTTTATAGATTTTGGATACTAGCCCTTTGTCCGATATGTCATTTGCAAATATCTTTTCCCATTCCGTTGGTTCCCATTCCTTTTAGTTTTGTTGGTTGTTTCCTTTGCTGTGCAGAAGCTTTTTATCTTCATAAGGTCCCAGTAATTCACTTTTGCTTTTAATTCCCTTGCCTTTGGGGATGTGCCGAGTAAGAGATTGCTACGGCTGAGGTCAGAGAGGTCTTTTCCTGCTTTCTCCTCTAAGGTTTTGATGGTTTCCTGTCTCACATTCAGGTCCTTTATCCATTTTGAGTTTATATTTGTGAATGGTGTGAGAAAGTGGTCTAGTTTCAACCTTCTGCATGTTGCTGTCCAGTTCTCCCAGCACCATTTGTTAAAGAGACTGTCTTTTTTCCATTGGATGTTCTTTCCTGCTTTGTCAAAAATGAGTTGGCCATACGTTTGTGGGTCTAGTTCTGGGGTTTCTATTCGATTCCATTGGTCTATGTGTCTGTTTTTATGCCAATACCATGCTGTCTTGATGATGACAGCTTTGTAGTAGAGGCTAAAGTCTGGGATTGTGATGCCTCCTGCTTTGGTCTTCTTCTTCAAAATTACTTTGGCTATTCGGGGCCTTTTGTGGTTCCATATGAATTTTAGGATTGCTTGTTCTAGTTTCGAGAAGAATGCTGGTGCAATTTTGATTGGGATTGCATTGAATGTGTAGATAGCTTTGGGTAGTATTGACATTTTGACAATATTTATTCTTCCAATCCATGAGCAGGGAATGTCTTTCCATTTCTTTATATCTTCTTCAATTACCTGCATAAGCTTTCTATAGTTTTCAGCATACAGATCTTTTACATCTGTGGTTAGATTTATTCCTAGGTATTTTATGCTTCTTGGTGCAATTGTGAATGGGATCAGTTTCTTTATTTGTCTTTCTGTTGCTTCATTGTTAGTGTATAAGAATGCAACTGATTTCTGTACATTGATTTTGTATCCTGCAACTTTGCTGAATTCATGTATCAGTTCTAGCAGACTTTTGGTGGAGTCTATCGGATTTTCCATGTATAATATCATGTCATCTGCAAAAAGCGAAAGCTTGACTTCATCTTTGCCAATTTTGATGCCTTTGATTTCCTTTTGTTGTCTGATTGCTGATGCTAGAACTTCCAGCACTATATTAAACAGCAGCGGTGAGAGTGGGCATCCCTGTCGTGTTCCTGATCTCAGGGAAAAAGCTCTCAGTTTTTCCCCATTGAGGATGATGTTAGCTGTGGGCTTTTCATAAATGGCTTTTATGATGTGTAAGTATGTTCCTTCTATCCCGACTTTCTCCAGGGTTTTTATTAAGAAAGGGTGCTGGATTTTGTCAAAGGCCTTTTCTGCATCGATTGACAGGATCATATGGTTCTTCTCTTTTTTTTTGTTAATGTGATGTATCACGTTGATCGATTTGCGAATGTTGAACCAGCCCTGCATCCCAGGAATGAATCCCACTTGATCATGGTGAATAATTCTTTTTATATGCTGTTGAATTCGATTTGCTAGTATCTTATTGAGAATTTTTGCATCCATATTCATCAGGGATATTGGCCTGTAGTTCTCTTTTTTTACTGGGTCTCTGTCTGGTTTAGGAATCAAAGTAATACTGGCTTCATAGAATGAGTCTGGAAGTTTTCCTTCCCTTTCTATTTCTTGGAATAGCTTGAGAAGGATAGGTATTATCTCTGCTTTAAACGTCTGGTAGAACTCCCCTGGGAAGCCATCTGGTCCTGGACTCTTATTTGTTGGGAGATTTTTGATAACCGATTCAATTTCTTCGCTGGTTATGGGTCTGTTCAAGCTTTCTATTTCCTCCTGATTGAGTTTTGGAAGAGTGTGGGTGTTTAGGAATTTGTCCATTTCTTCAAGGTTGTCCAATTTGTTGGCATATAATTTTTCATAGTATTCCCTGATAATTGTTTGTATCTCTGAGGGATTGGTTGTAATCATTCCATTTTCATTCATGATTTTATCTATTTGGGTCATCTCCCTTTTCTTTTTGAGAAGCCTGGCTAGAGGTTTGTCAATTTTGTTTATTTTTTCAAAAAACCAACTCTTGGTTTCGTTGATCTGCTCTACAGTTTTTTTAGATTCTATATTGTTTATTTCTGCTCTGATCTTTATGATTTCTCTTCTTCTGCTGGGTTTAGGCTGCCTTTGCTGTTCTGCTTCTATTTCCTTTAGGTGTGCTGTTAGATTTTGTATTTGGGATTTTTCTTGTTTCTTGAGATAGGCCTGGATTGCAATGTATTTTCCTCTCAGGACTGCCTTCGCTGCGTCCCAAAGCGTTTGGATTGTTGTATTTTCATTTTCGTTTGTTTCCATATATTTTTTAATTTCTTCTCTAATTGCCTGGTTGACCCACTCATTCGTTAGTAGGGTGTTCTTTAACCTCCATGCTTTTGGAGGTTTTCCAGACTTTTTCCTGTGGTTGATTTCAAGCTTCATAGCATTGTGGTCTGAAAGTATGCATGGTATAATTTCAATTCTTGTAAACTTATGAAGGGCTGTTTTGTGACCCAGTATATGATCTATCTTGGAGAATGTTCCATGTGCACTCGAGAAGAAAGTATATTCTGTTGCTTTGGGATGCAGAGTTCTAAATATATCTGTCAAGTCCATCTGATCCAATGTATCATTCAGGGCCCTTGTTTCTTTATTGACTGTGTGTCTAGATGATCTATCCATTTCTGTAAGTGGTGTGTTAAAGTCCCCTGCAATGACCACATTCTTATCAATAAGGTTGCTTATGTTTATGAGTAACTGTTTTATATATCTGGGGGCTCCGGTATTTGGCGCATAGACATTTATAATTGTTAGCTCTTCCTGATGGATAGACCCTGTAATTATTATATAATGCCCTTCTTCATCTCTTGTTACAGCCTTTAATTTAAAGTCTAGTTTGTCTGATATAAGTATGGCTACTCCAGCTTTCTTTTGGCTTCCAGTAGCATGATAAATAGTTCTCCATCCCCTCACTCTCAATCTAAAGGTGTCCTCAGATCTCAAATGAGTCTCTTGTAGACAGCAAATAGATGGGTCTTGTTTTTTTATCCATTCTGATACCCTATGTCTTTTGGTTGGCGCATTTAATCCATTTACATTCAGTGTTATTATAGAAAGATACGGGTTTAGAGTCATTGTGATGTCTGTATGTTTTATGCTTGTAGTGATGTCTCTGGTACTTTGTCTCACAGGATCCCCCTTAGGATCTCTTGTAGGGCTGGTTTCGTGGTGACAAATTCCTTCAGTTTTTGTTTGTTTGGGAAGACCTTTATCTCTCCTTCTATTCTAAATGACAGACTTGCTGGATAAAGGATTCTCGGCTGCATATTTTTTCTGTTTAGCACACTGAAGATATCGTGCCAAGCCTTTCTGGCCTGCCAAGTTTCAAAGGAGAGATCAGTCACGAGTCTTATAGGTCTCCCTTTATATGTGAGGGCACGTTTATCCCTTGCTGCTTTCAGAATTTTCTCTTTATCCTTGTATTTTGCCAGTTTCACTATGATATGTCGTGCAGAAGATCGATTCAAGTTACGTCTGAAGGGAGTTCTCTGTGCCTCTTGGATTTCAATGCCTTTTTCCTTCCCCAGTTCAGGGAAGTTCTCAACTATAATTTCTTCAAGTACCCCTTCAGCACCTTTCCCTCTCTCTTCCTCCTCTGGGATACCAATTATGCGTATATTATTTCTTTTTAGTGTATCACTTAGTTCTCTAATTTTCCCCTCATACTCCTGGATTTTTTTATCTCTCTTTCTTTCAGCTTCCTCTTTCTCCATAACTTTATCTTCTAGTTCACCTATTCTCTCCTCTGCCTCTTCAATCCGAGCCGTGGTGGTTTCCATTTTGTTTTGCATTTCGTTTAAAGCGTTTTTCAGCTCCTCGTGACTGTTCCTTAGTCCCTTGATCTCTGTAGCAAGAGATTCTCTGCTGTCCTGTATACTGTTTTCAAGCCCAGCGATTAATTTTATGACTATTATTCTAAATTCACTTTCTGTTATATTATTTAAATCCTTTTTGATCAGTTCATTAGCTGTTGTTATTTCCTGGAGATTCTTCTGAGGGGAATTCTTCCGTTTGGTCATTTTGGACAGTCCCTGGAGTGGTGAGGACCCGCAGGGCACTTCCCCCGTGCTGTGGTGTATAACTGGAGTTGGTGGGCGGGGCCGCAGTCCGACCTGATGTCTGCCCCCAGCCCCCCGCTGGGGCCACAGTCAGACTGGTGTGTGCCTTCTCTTCCCCTCTCCTAGGGGCGGGATTCACTGTGGGGTGGTGTGGCCCGTCTGGTCTACTTGCACACTGCCAGGCTTGTGGTGCTGGGGAGCTGGCCTATTAGCTGGGGTGGGTAGGCAAGGTGCATGGGGGCGGGAGGGGCCGGCTTAGCTCGCTTCTCCTTAGGTGATCCGCTTCAGGAGGGGCCCTGTGGCAGCGGGAGGGAGTCAGATCCGCTGCCGGAGGTTTGGCTCCGCAGAAGCACAGAGTTGGGTGTTTGCGCTGAGCGAGCAAGTTCCCTGGCAGGAACTGGTTCTCTTTGGGATTTTGGCTGGGGGATGGGCGGGGGAGATGGCGCTGGCGAGCGCCTTTGTTCCCCGCCAAGCTGAGCTCTGCCGTCCGGGGGCTCAGCAGCTCTCCCTCCCTTTGTCCTCCAGCCTTCCCGCTTTCTGAGCAGAGCTGTTAACTTCTGACCTCCCAGACGCTAAGTCGCGCTTGCTGTCGGAACACAGTCCGTCCGGCCCCTCCGCTTTTGCCAGCCCGACTCGGGGGCTCTGCTTGGCCGGCGAGCCGCCCCTCCGCCCCGGCTCCCTCCCGCCAGTCCGTGGAGCGCGCACCGCCTCGCCGCCCTTCCTACCCTCTTCCGTGGGCCTCTCGTCTGCGCTTGGCTCCGGAGACTCCGTTCTGCTAATCCTCTGGCGGTTTTCTGGGTTCTTTAGGCAGGTGTAGGTGGAATCTAAGTGATCAGCAGGACACGCGGTGAGCCCAGCGTCCTCCTACGCCGCCATCTTCCGGAATGTGGGAGAGAAACTCATAATAGACTTCTTTCCTAGACTTTGGGCACCTTTCTTTTGGTTCACAAATTTGGTAGTTCCTGGTGTGAAATCTGAAAATGGCTCCCAAAGACGCATATCAGAAGAGACTGCGAGATCGAAGAAAGAGGCCGATCATTCGGGATGGATAGGTGACAGGTTTCTCAGCAAGAGGCTTGTCCTGAGCAGCCAAGAGACAAGAAGAGCTCCACAATCACCCCGTCCGGAGGGTCTCAAAAATGAGCTCTCTCAAGTCGGCCTCCCTGAAAATGGCGCCCTGTCTTAGGTTTTCTTAGCTGAGCTCTTTGATTTGAGTTAACTCTTACAGTCTACCCCTTATCAATGTCTGATTCTATTTTTGATGTGGCTATTTTGTAGCAATTTTTGGAATCTTCTATCAGGGCAACCTTGCTTGATATGATTACTCCTCTTTCAAGCAAGAAAATCCCAAATATGTGTCCTCTTTTAAGAGTTGGGGCTGAGGTAAAAGGTAGCCAAGACATTCACCATGTCATTATTCCATAAATAAATTATGTCACACTATACAGTTACCTGAGAGTTTCCAACCACATCCAAACAATGGAAGAGATGTTTCTTTGTTTCCCGATCTACATAATCACTAGCCTTATTATCTTTGTCAGACATTGTAAGTAGAAATCACCACCCTAAACTGACTTGCTGATATTTTTTGGAGTCTGGATAGTAATAAAATAATAATCAACATTTAACAGAAATTAATAATATAAAAATGATTTTTACAGGCATTATGTTATCCAGCATTCACCAAAAAAAAGACATAATGACAATAAAAATAACAAAATTTATTGGCATTTAATATGAACCAGACACAGTGTGAAATGTTTACGTAGAATATACCATTTAATATTTCTGGCAATTTTTGAATTAAGCACTAGTAATATTGTCTCCATTTTACAAATGAAAAGTTTAAAACTCAAAGAGAAACATTTGAACAGAACATGCAGTAGATGTGTGACTGAGAGCCAGAGACTTTAACCAGTATACTCTTTTGTCTAAGGAAGACCATATATAATTAAAATCCTCATTCCCCAAGTGAGAAAGCTACCTCTATCACAGAAGTTTCTCTGGGACTACTTGCTAAATACAGTGACTACAAGTTCTAACAGTTGATTTAAAAAACACAGAAGAAGAAGAAGAAGAAGAAGAAGAAGAAGAAGAAGAAGAAAAAGTTGTTTCAACAGTTGATAGTGGAACAAAGAGTAGTTTATTAAAATAATTACTGGGAAGATGGTGGCGTAGGATGACGCTGGGCCCACCTCGTCCTGCTGATCACTTAGATTCCACCCACAGCTGTCTAAATAACACATTAAAACCGCCAGAAGACTAGCAGAATGGACTCTCTGGTGCCAAGCATAGACAAGAGGCCCACGGAAGAGGTGCCTCCCTCCTGGTGCTGCAGGGCCCCTCCCCCAGGGGACCACTGACAGCAAAGCGAGCTGAGCCTGCCCCTCCCACCCCTGTGCACCTTGTGGATCCACTCCGGCTAATATGCCAGATCCCCTCAAAGCAGCACCACAAGCCTGGCAGTGTGCAAGTAGCCCAGGCAGGGGCCACACCACTCCACAGTGAGTCCTGTCCCTGGGAGAGGGGAAGATAAGGTACACACCAGTCTGCCTATGGCCCCAGGTGGGCTGGGGACAGACATCAGGTCTGACTGCGGCCGGGCCCACCAACACAATATACTCCAGACAGCACAGGGGAAGTGCCCTGCACTTTGGAGCCACCCCAGGGACTACCCAAAATGACAACACAGAAGAAATCTCCTCAAAAGAAACTCCAGGAAGTAGCGACAGTTAACAAATTGATCAAAAACAATTTAAGCAATATAACGAAACAAGAATTTAGAATAATAGTCCTAAAATTAATCGCTGGGCTTGAAAATAGCATAGAGGATAGCAGAGAATCTATTGCTACAGAGATTAAGGGACTAAGAAATAGTCATGAGGAACTAAAAAATGATATAAATGAGGTGCAAAATAAAATGGAGGTGGCCATAGCACGGATTGAAGAAGCAGAGAAGAGAATAGGTTAATTAGAAGATAAAATTGTGGAAAAAGAGGAGCTGAGAAAAAGAGACATAAAAAAATCCAGGAGTATGAGGGGAGAATTAGAGAACTAAGTGATGCAATTAAATGCAACAATATCCGTATGATAGGAATTCCAGAAGAGGAAGAGAGAGAGATAGGGGCTTTGTGTACTTGAACAAATCATAGCTGAGAACTTCCCTGATCTGGGGAAGGAAAGGTCATTGAAATCCAAGAGGCACAGAAAACTCCCTTCAGATGTAACTTGAATCGATCTGCACGACATATCACAGTGAAACTGGCAAAATACAAGGATAAAGAGAAAATTCTGAAAGCAGCTAGGGATAAACAGGCTAACTTATAAAGGGAGACCAGTAAGACTAGTGGCAGACCTATCTACTGAAACTTGGCAGGCCAGAAAGGAATGGCAGGAAATCTTCAATGTGATGAACAGAAAAAAAACTATGCAGCAAGTCTGTCATTCAGAATAGGAGAGATAAAGGTCTTCCCAAACAAGCAAAAACTGAAGGAATTCATCACCACTAAACCAGCCCTACAAGAGATCCTAAGGGGGATTCTGTGACTGAAATGTTGCAAGGACCACAAAGTACCAGAGACATCACTATAAGCATGAAACCTACGGACATCACAATGACTCTAAACCCATATCTGTCTATAATAACACTGAATGTAAATGGATTAAATGAGCCAACCAAAAGACATAGGGTATCAGAATGGATTAAAAAAAAAAAAAACATCTACCTGCTACCTACAAGAGACTCATTTTAGACCTGAGGACACCTTCAGATTGAAAGTGAGAGGATGGAGAACTATCTATCGTGCTACTTGAAGTCAAAAGAAAGCTGGAGTAGCCATACTTCTATCAGACAAACTAGACTTTAAATTAAAGGCTGCGACAAGAGATGAAGAAGGGCATTATATAATAATTACAGGGTCTATCCATCAGGAAGAGCTAACAATTATAAATGTCTATGTGCTGAATACGGGAGCCCCCAAATATATAAAACAATTAATCACCAACATAAGCAATTTTATTGATAAGAATGTGGTAATTGCAGGAGACTTTAATACTTCACTTACATCAATGCATAGATCATCTAGACACACGATCAATAAAGAAACAAGGGCCCTCAATGATACATTGGCTCATATGGACTTGACAGATATATTTAGAACTCTGCATCCCAAAGCAACAGAATATACTTTCTTCTTGAGTGCACATGGAACAATCTCCAAAATAGATCACACACTGGGTCACAAAACAGCCCTTCATAAGTATAAAATAATTGAGATCATACCGTGCACACTTTCAGACCACAATGCTATGAAACTTGAAATCAACCACAGGAAAACGTCTGGAAAACCTCCAAAAGCATGGAGGCTAAAGAACACCCTACTAAATAATGAATGGGTCAACCAGGCAATTAGAGAAGAAATTTAAAAATATATAGAAACAAATGAAAATGAAAATACAATAATCCAAATGCTTAAGGATGCAGAGAAGGCAGTCCTGAGAGGAAAATACATTGCAATCCAGGCCTATCTCCAGAAACAAGAAAAATCCCAAATACAAAATCTAATGGCACACCAAAAGGAAATAGAAGCAGAAGAGCAAAGACACCCAAACCCAACAGAAAAAGAGAAATAATAAAGATCAGAGCAGAAATAAACAATATAGAATCTAAAAAACTGTAGAGCAGATCAATGAAACCAAGAGTTGGTTTTTTGAAAAAATAAACAAAATCGACAAACCTCTAGCCAGGCTTCTCAAAAAGAAAAAGGAGAGGACCGAAATAGATAAAATCATAAATGAAAATGGAATTATTACAAAAAATCCCTCAGAAATACAAGCAATTATCAGGGAATACTATAAAAAAATTATATGCCAGCTAACTGGACAACCTGGAAGAAATGGACAAATTCCTAAGCACCCACACACTTCCAAAACTCAAACAAGAAGAAATAGAAAAGTTAAACAGACCCATAACCAGTGAAGAAACTGAATCAGTTATCAAAAATCTCCCAACAAATAAGAGTCCAGGACCAGATGGCTTCCCAGGGGAGTTCTACCAGACGTTTAAGCAGAGATAATACCTATCCTTTTCAAGCTATTCCAAAAAATAGAAAGGGAAGGAAAACTTCCAGACTCATTCTATGAAGCCAGTACGACTTTGGTTCCTAAACCAGAGACCCAGCAAAAAAAAAAAAAAAAAAAAAAAAAAAAAGGCAGAGAGAGAAAGAGAACTGCAAGCCAATATCCCTGATGGATGCAAAAATTCTCAATAAGATACTAGCAAATCGAATTCAACAGCATATAAAAAGAATTATTCACCATGATCAAGTGGGATTCATTCCTGGGATGCAGGGCTGGTTCAACATTCGCAAATCAATCAATGTGATACATCATATTAATAAAAGAAAAGATAAGAACCCTATGATCCTGTCAATCGATTCAGAAAAGGCATTTGACAAAATTCAGCATCCTTTCTTAATAAAAACCTCAAAAAACTCGGGATAGAAGGAACATACTTAAACATCATAAAAGCCATTTATGAAAAGCCCACAGCTAACCTCATCCTCAATGGGGAAAAACTGAGAGCTTTCCCCCTGAGATCAGAAACACGACAGGGATGTCCACTCTCACCGCTGATATTTAACATAGTGTTGGAAGTGTTAGCATCAACAATCAGACATCAAAAGGAAATCAAAGGCATCAAAATGGGCAAAGATGAAGTCAAGCTTTCACTTTTTGCAGATGACATAATATTATATGTGGAAAACCTGATAGATTCCACCAAAAGTCTGCTAGAACTGATACATGAATTCAGCAAAGTCTCAGGATACAAAATCAATGTACAGAAAACAGTTGCATTCTTATACACTAATAATGAAGCAACAGAAAGACAAATAAAGAAACTGATCCCATTCACAATTGCACCATAAAGCATAAAATACCTAGGAATAAACCTAACCAAAGATGTAAAAGATCTGTATGCTGAAACTATAGAAAGCTTATGATGGAAATTGAAGAAGATATAATGAAATGGAAAAACATCCCGTGCTCATGGGTTGGAAGAATAAATATTGTTAAAATGTCAATACCACCCAAAGCTATCTACACATTCAATGAAATCCCAATCAAAATTGCACCAGCATTCTTCTCGAAGCTAGAACAAGCAATCCTAAAATGTGTATGAAACCACAAAGACCCTGAATAGCCAAAATAATTTTGAAGAAGAAGAACAAAGTGGGAGGCATCACAATCCCAGACTTTAGCCTCTACTACAAAGCTGTAATCATCAAGACAGCATGGTATTGGCACGGAAACAGACACATAGACCAATGGAATAGAATAAAAACTCCAGAATTAGACCCACAAAAGTATGGCCAACTAATCTTTGACAAAGCAGGAAAGAACATCCAATGGAAAAAAGACAATCTCTTTAACAAATGGTCCTGGGAGAACTGGACAACAACATGCAGAAGAATGAAATTAGACCACTTTCTTACACCATTCACAAAAAATAAACTCAAAATGGATAAAGGACCTGAGTGTGAGACAGGAAACCATCAAAACCCTAGAGAAGAAAGCTGGAAAAAACCTCTGTGACCTCAGCTGCAGCAAATTCTTACTTCACACATCCCCAAAGGCAAGGGAATTCAAAGCAAAAATGAACTATTGGGACCTCATGAAGATAAAAAGCTTCTGCACTTCAAAGGAAACAACCAACAAAACTAAAAGGCAACCAACGGAATGGAAAAGATATTTGCAAATGACATATCAGACAAAGGATTAGTATCCAAAATCTATAAAGAACTCACCAAACTCCACACCGAAAAACAAATAACCCAGTGAAGAAATGGGCAGAAAACATGAATAGACACTTCTCTCAAGAAAACATCCAGATGGCCAACGGACACATGAAAAGATGCTCAACGTTGTTCCTCATCAGGGAAATACAAATCAAAACCACACTCAGATACCACCTCACGCCAGTCAGAGTGGCTAAAATGAACAAATCAGGAGACTATAGATGCTGGCGAGGATGTGGAGAAACAGGAACCCTCTTGCACTGTTGGTGGGAATGCAAACTGGTGCAGCTGCTCTGGAAAACAGTATGGAGGTTCCTCAAAAAATTAAAAATAGACCTACCCTATGACCCAACAATAGCACTGCTAGGAATTTACCCAAGGGATACAGGAGTACTGATGCAAAGGGGCACTTGTACCCCAATGTTTATAGTAGCACTTTCAACAATAGCCAAATTATGGAAAGAGCCTAAATGTCCATCAACTGATGAATGGATAAAGAAATTGTGGTTTATATACACAATGGAATACTACATGGCAATGAGAAGGAACGAAATATGGCCTTTTGTAGCAATGTGGATGGAACTGGAGAGTGTGATGCTAAGTGAAATAAGTCATACAGAGAAAGACAGATACCATATGTTTTCACTCTTATGTGGATCCTTAGAAACTTTACAGAAGACCATGGGGAAGGTGAAGGGGAAAAAAAAAAGGTTAGAGAGGGAGGGAGCCAAAGCATAAGAGACTGTTAAAAACTGAGAACAAACTGAGGGTTGATGAGGGGTGGGAGGGAGGGGAGGGTGGGTGATGGGTATTGAGGAGGGCACCTGTTGGGATGAGCACTGGATGTTGTATGGAAACAAATTTGACAATAAATTTCATATTAAAAAAACAAAAATTAAGTCTATTTTGTCTGATATTAATAAAAAATAAAATAATTATTATAATGATCATTAATAATAGTTTTTGTAAATAATAATATTAGTAAATAAATGTTAATTTTAGCTTTCTTAATGGGAAAAAGAGGAAGGCCACTCCAGATTGGTGGGTGGTGGTTTTCATAACCAAGGGAGCTTAACTAGAAGGCTTGTCTTCCAGAGCCTCAAAACCAGTAGATCTCAGAATCCACCCACAAGAATCTTAGAAGTTTATGAAAAGGACTTCATGGGATTCAGTCATATATACCAGCCAGAGGGTCTCAACAACACCTCACTCTCTCAAGGCTATGTCCTTCAAATTGCTTGGGCTATGAGAATGATGGGTGGATCATGCATTCCAAGGACAAGAGTAGGTGAGAAGCCTCCAATTTCTGGGTGTTGCTCGAGTGTCAACCAGAGGTTATGCCCTTTCAATGACCTCACCCAACACCACTATAAACAATTTTTCAAAAAAGAACTGTCCTTAACATGACACTTAGAAAGTAGGCTGGGCTGCCATGTTGTTCTTACATGTGTAATCAAAGAAATAATGAATCATAATTTATTCATAGGTTATTGAGTACTTGTTTTTAGTGTATAAATAAGAATATTTATAATTTTTATTAGTCTATATTTAAGAATTCTATTATTTATTATGCTTGCATATGTGGTCAAATAGGCACAATTTTTGAGATAAAAAAAACTCAAAATGAAGTGTTAATTATTTTTAGTTATTTGTCTTATAAATTTTATAAAGCACAGAAAACTATGAATTTGACCAGTAAAGAAAATTTGAAATAAGTAAAATGAAATGAAAATATGAAGGGATTATGACTGTATTACACTTTTATATGCTACCCATATCCTTTGTATGATCAATGTAAGTTAGTGGCAAGGCTTCTAAGGTATTAATTAACTTTCTGGGGATGAAATATGCTTGTAGCAGTTTCCATTAGAATTATATTTCATTGAATATCAATTGAATACAGTTAAAGTGACTTCTATTCAAATGTTGAAAGGGGTATTATACCAAAATATTAACATAGATTTATACATAATAAAAACATTTTGTGGTGGTGAGATTGAATTGTAATGATATAAATATTCCTATTCATTCTAACAAATGTCCTAAGTGTCAGATAAGGTAGAAAATTAAGTAAAACCCCCATAGAAGGAAATTATTGGCATAAATTTCTAAATAAAATTCACATGAAACTATACTATAGGAAAAACTTGTATAATGTGAGTTAATACCTTCACCTAAAATCTTTAATAGATTTTATATTTAAAAGATTCTAAATTGTTATTGTTTCATTGATATCAGGGTATTTTGAGTTGCTTGAAGGCTAATACTGACAGTAACACCTAGCTTCCTCTAAGGAAACTTATCATGTCTTAATTCTTACTTTTCAGTTATATCTGGAAAGATATTGGCAGAATACCACCAACCTGTTCTAGAAACCAGGACATATAATAGTTGCTATATATTCTGAGGCATTAACATCCATTTAAAATCACTGGCAGATGTATCATTGTGATAGCTGTGTATATTCTTAAAGTATGATATAGTCAAAGTTTACCCAGATCTCAAGGGGTTTTTCATCCTAAAATATTTCCTTTTCTTTTTTTTCCCCCCAAACTCAGAGGAAGCCTATTAATAGAGCAGCTATGACACTAGTTGTAGCACTTCTTTTCGTGTTTTCCCCTTACAAAGTCCAGATAAAGAGGTAATTGAGAAAGTGAAGAAAAAGTTGGTCAGGCTCCTAGACTATGTCTTCTCTATCAATTTCCTTAGATATTTTTAGGTAAAAAATAATTAAAAGAATTAATCTCAAATTCTGGTGTCAATAAAAAATGTTTCCTAAGTGTTCTGCCTCTAATGGTCTGGTGTCCACAGAAAAGGAGAATATTAAAAAGAAGATACCACAGGCAGATACAACTGCCCGTATCTGATGGGAAGAGATTTATTTACTGGGCACTTTATACAGGATATTTCAGCAACCCTGCTCTCCTTGTTTGGGTTCCCTCAATTAAGCAAACCTTGGGACAAGGATTCTTAGGCAGGTGTTTATTTTGAGAATCAAAATGGAAGGAGTAGAAGAACTGAAATGAAGACAGAAGGAAAGCTGTATTAAGGAACATTATTGGGATATTCCATCTAAAGGCTATTGGAATTCAATCCCATTAGGAACTCCATGAGGGACCCTGTAAAATGCATATCAACATAAGACATGAAAGAGGGTAGTATTTTTTACCCAGTGAGTGTCAACTGTTCCACAGTTATACATGTACACATGCATCAGCTCAGTGAAGTAGGCTTTAACAGTCATCCATGCAGCTGTAATAGCAAGAAAAGAAAGCAAGAGATGTGCTGTATACCCATAGCAAGGTGCTATCATGCTAAAGCAAAAACCTATAGTATTTGTGAGAGAAACACAAAAGCTGTCTGATAGACACCACCTCTCCTTTCACCACTCAAGACCTCTTGTACCCTACATTAAGTCCAATACACCACAAAAAAAATTAATATGAGTATTAATTGAATAAGTTAAAACACTCAGAATTATAACTGGTCCCTAGGCCTTAACTATTATTCATTATCTCCCTCTTTTACCACATCCTCTAGATTACTTTTATCCTCAGCAAGTACTTCAGCTGTTCTCTGTTTATTGACTGATGAGAGGACTCCTATCTTGATCCCTGAGGAATGAGAGCCTTCAGTCACTGCGCTTTTGAGGTTATAGTTGTTGCAATAGTGCATACAGGTATCACTGAACTTAGATCATCAAGAGTTGCCCCAGTGAATCTCCAAGATTACAAATATATTCTTTTCCAACCTATTGTGTTGCTAAAACTCTAGGAATCGCCAACAATAAGTTAATTCCTTTTGCTGTCTGCTGAACCACCAAAATGAGAAGCCAAATATGACCATGTGGGAGCTATAACCTCAGGTTCAGTGAAAGCCTTAATGTGTCCCCTGGTAGAAGCCTCCCTCCACCCTACTCCAGACGAAGATTTTTAATCTTTCCAAGCCTAAGGATCAGAGGACACAAAGTGAAAATTTGGCAAGTGTGTTGCAAGGTATAATGATGTAATTGACTAATTATACTTCTATCACTGGCTCCTGGATGAGCATTCTAAGCCTGGGAAAACAACAGTGACTCTCTTGACTATCAGCTATTGATCTGGTATATTTATAGTATTTCGTGTTGTAGAATAGTTCCCTAAACCTGCAGATTTTTTTTTCTTGAAACCAACATATTGATCTTTAATAGGACATCCTAACATTCCATTATACTTCCAGATCAAGCAGTGTATGGTAGGACCAGTGGATAAGGTAGTTATGTGCCCATTATCCCATCTTGTTCATCATAAAATGGGTCCATTGGTCTGAGTTGATAACTGTGAGATCCTATAAGGGATTGTGCTGGAAGAGAAACTGTAGTTAGAAAAAGCAAACTTTAGTATCAAGACCAATAAGAAATAATCATTGTCCCTTCAGAGGTAGAAATTATTCAATACAATCAACTTCCCATTACATGCCTGGTTATTTTTTTTTTTTTTTGAAGAAGAAGAAGAGTACCATATTAAAGGCTGGATATTGGTCTCTGGTTTTGACAGATTTGACCCTCAGAAAAGGTAGTAACAAGGTGAGACCTGATGAGAAGGAACTAATGCATACTAATGTTAACTGCTACCATGGCCACTCCACTTATAAACCGTTTGTGCAAAGACTGAGACAGTGGAGAAGAGACTGATTGACATCCTTAGGATGAATCAATCTATCTACAAGGATGTCAAGGGGCTCCTTTTTGATTAATACACTCTGGTGTGAATTACTATTAAGATACAAATACCTAACACATTGTGATACTCTAAAATATCTATTTGCTGTCTCTTGAAATCTCAATTTATTTCTTCCAGACCCCTAACTAACCATTTTCCTACTATTTTTCCACTGCCTAGAAATGTTTAGTCCTATATTAGACCATTTTTCACATAAAATGTAGATAACCATGTTTAATGCTCACAGTTATGCCCTCTGAGAGAATTTCCTGATGCATTATTTAGGGCCACAGCACAAGGGAGCTGGAGTGCAATCTTAATCCTTTTTTTGGTTTGTACCAGCATATCAAACTGCTAAACCAGTAAAACAGCTTATTCATCCATTGCTAGTTGGTTGAAAAAAATCACCCTAATCCATAGATGTGAGTTATAGCAAAAGCTTCAGTGCAACACAGGCAACATGTGTGTGTGATCATTAAACTTACTTTAGCCCCAATCTATACTGCACAATTTTCATCCTAAAGAGATTGTTATTATGCCCCCTGAACTTGCAACTTACTAGATCATATAATATCAAGGTCAGGATTGGTGGATTTGATTACAGTCATTGGATAGTTTAGAGTGAACTATTTAGTCCACTCCATGACCCACTCACTTGCTAGGATATCTTTTCCAACAGCAAACCATGCTCTGCTGCAAAAGGCATGACTTTGCTCCAGAATCCTAGGGATCTGTGCTTTTCTCTCTTGGTTGGTTGGTTCTTCTACTGATACTATAGTAAGTTATCACACACTTCACAGTTAAAACAATACACATTTATTATCTCGCAGTTCTTTAGGTCCTAAGTCCAGGCATGGTCTGGGTGGGATTTCTGTTAAGGATCTAAGGCCAGAATAAAGGTGTCAGCCAAACTGAGCTTTTGTCTGGAGAACTTGGACAAGCATCTGCTGCTAACCTCATTTATTACTGGCAGAATCCAAATTGCGGTTGTCATAGTACTGAGATGCTCATTCCTTGATGATGGTCAGCCAGTGGCTATTCTCAGCTCTTAGAGTTGGCCTGTATTCTTTGAAGTGTGGTTCTCTCCATCTTCAAAGCCAGCTATAGAGAATCTCACTGATGTCAAATCCTCTCACATTTTGAACATCTCTCACCAGAAAGAACTCCATTCCTTTTAAGGACTCACATGATTAGATCAGGCTCACCAAGGACAATCTCTTTATCGTGAGGTAAAGTGATTTGGGACCCTAATTACTTCAGTAAAATATAATATATTTAATGTTATATTTAATATATTTAACTATTGTAATATATTATATTATTATATTTTATATTTAATATATAGATCATAATCTATATAAATCTCCCATTTAATATGTTATAGATCATAATCACTTGTGCTATAGGGTGAAGGCTGTTGAATTAAAATTGGATTAGAGGCGCATCTGGGTGCCTCCGACGGTTAAGCAACTGACTTAGGCTTAAGACATGATCTCACAGTTTGTGAGTTGGAACCCTGCATCAGGTTCTGTGCTGACAGCTCAGAGCCTGGAGCCTGTTTCGGATTCTGTGTCTCCCTCTCTCTCTGCCCTTCCCCTACTCACCTCTGTCTGTTTCTCTCTCCAAAATAAATTAAACATAAAAAATTTTTAAATTGGAATTAGAATCTTACCTTCCACACTCTACTCCTGGGGCTTATTAGAGACTCTTCCACATCCATGAAGGCTTGCAGAGTTGTCCCTTGGAACAATCTAAGTTGTTCTCTTGATAGTAGTAGGTGAAAGATACAACAATCTGGCCTTGACTTTAAAGATGATGTCTCAGCATTCCCATACCACCGGCTACATAAAACCTTCACAGTATTTCAGGTCCCTGAAAACCTTCAGAAGCTTATCTCCTTGTCTTTAGCATGGATACTTCGTACTAAAGCATCAAGAGTAACTTGCTATTTCTAATTGCCAGGTTCAACTAGCATAACACCCCAGCATAATATTCTATGAAATGTCAATGTTAGAATCCCTGTGGACTAGATTGTGAGTGAGAGCAAGAGCATGAACATTGCTCCAGGACAAATGTGGACTGTTGTCCATCTTACGTAAAATGGAATAACTTTTGAATACTTTTCTCAAGACAAATTTGGAAGCCATATGTTTGACCACCAGCTACCTACCAAACTTTCCAAGTTTCCTGGAAGTCCCCTCAGACAGTTCTGCTCATTATATTTGAGTTCAACTCATCACATATATCTGGGATATAAATTAAAAGGGGTTGTCATTCCACTTGACCCTGAATTCTCAAGTGCTTTCCAGAGTAGATTTTGTTTATGTATCAGTTGTGATTGGTCATTTCCCTCACTAGTGAAACAGTCTGTTACATTACTATTATCTTTCCACAGAGTCTCAGAAATTGTTTCATCCAGGGATAGACATCTATATATCTGCTGGTGATGACGTAGGAAAAGAGAAGAAGTTCATTTCTGCTTCCCATTTCTACATGCCTCCTCTCCTGGAAGTCTGGGGTTCCTGATAAAAGCTATGATTATGGTGCAGCTACATCTTTCCCATAATCATTCCAGCCTGCAACAAACTCTGATTTGATCCATCCATCACTGTAAAAGCCATCAGCCAGTATTACTGAGCAAGCTAAACTGTGCTAGCTTTATTTGGCTGTTGCTGAAGGAACACCAATTCCAGCAAGTGAGGCAAAATTCAGTTTCTAGGGCTCTGCTGCCCACTTGACTTAGGAATGTGAATGGTCCCCTCTCCTTTGAGCATGAAACTGTCTGGGGAGGCATTGTTGCCTTCCAGGCATATTCTTCTCTTGTCTGAGCAGACTCAGAGAAGCCTGATGGCAGGGTGGCATTAGGAATAGTGGAGAGTTTTTGTTTTGTTGTGCTGTTTTTTGTTTGTTTGTTTGTTTTTAGTTTTTTTTTTTATTTTAAGTAATTTTGAGACAAGATAAGCAATCCCTCCTCACTGTGTGTTTGAGAACTCAGAGGCTATGTGCTATGGGGGTGAGAAAGAACAGCCTAGAGCTCTAAAGGATAATGGTCCCCTAACATAGGCCTTCCTCACACATTGACTTCCTAATGATATTTCCCCCTCCTTCTTTATCTTCCAGATGTTTCTTCCCCTAGAATTGTGTTAGCTTTCCAGTCATTATCCCAGTTTTCCCAGTCCTGACAATTCTATCCCTGTCAGTTCTTTCATATCCAGTCTGGTTTTTGTATCACCCACAGAGCGTCAGCTGCTGGCAAACTTCCCAGAAGTCTGGCCCAGACCTGGCAAACATTAATCCTTTAGACATCCCTGCAATTTAGGAGGGGAATTTTTCTAATATGACAGGCTGTCCCCAAATGGAATCAGAGTCTAAAGAAGTATTTTTTGCTCCCTGAGGTCAATGGCTCTCTGTCCCCCTCAGGATGGGTCAGTCTACTGCTTTATTTAGAAGGGAGACTCCCATGTAAACCATATCCTGCTGTTTGTCAGCATTCGTAAGTTGAAATCAACATTTAAATTTCTAGAAATTCTTTCGGGCTTGGATCCTCTGTCTTAAGGGAAATTAGTTATCTTCCCAGGCATTGTCAAGTGTCTACTATTTGCCCTGAAATTTTCCCAAAAGATCCTCATGTTCTCTACAATATGAGGATGCTCTAGCACCCCTACTGTAGGATGGTGAACTCTTTTATCTTTTTCTCCCTCTCCTTAATCTTATGGCTCATGAAGGATTAGAGACTCATGAAAGGAGTCAGTGGACTGAATTACAGGCAAATGTCTTCCTGAAAACAAAGAAATGTACCTGATTACTGGTTACTAGCAGCTTTCTGTTCTAGTCTCTCATTTTAAGCTGAATGTACCTCACATGGATTCCTGAGCAATATGCCTCCTCCTATATACTGCCCTCATTCATGGTAGGTTGTGGCTTATAGGCAAACAATGTAATAACTGAACAACTGGCTCTGAGATATTAAATTTTCACCATTTGACTAGTCATAGCTTTAGAGGTTGGTAATATCAAGCAGTGTCATGAGTGTGGAAAATCAGGAACTGACACCCCTTATGGGATATACATATAAAATATATAATTAATATATAATATATAATACATAACATATCATTAATATATATATGTGTGTGTGTCTGTGTGTATATATATATATATGTATATACACAGACACACATACATATGTATGTATGTATATATGTATCCCCTTTAGGGCGAGCAATTACACAGAAACTCTCAAGATTTAGTATGTGCTTATTTAACAATTCTCACATGTCTAGAAAACATTCCACATATGGGCATAATTTTCAGGTACAAAGTTAAGGGTTAAGTAGTAGCCATGGTATATAACCTTTATTGTGCACCAACTAAATACCAGAAACAATGCCAAATTACTTAAACTTATTAACCCATTTTATTCCTTGAAAATGAATCTATGAAATAAATATAATTATTATCTATATTTTATAGGTGAAGAAACTAAATCAATAAATTTAGTTAGATCATATAGACAACATGTACCAAGATTACAATTTCAAAGCATACCCTCAGATAGTTATACCATGAAATATCATACAAAAGCCAAAGGAAATAACCACCAGATTGTATTAATTGATATTAAGAAGAGCTATACATGACATAAATTAGGCAGAGAAGACAAATATCATACAATCTCACTTAAATGTGAAATCTAAAACCAACCAACCAACCAACAAATTGAACTCACAGATACAGAGAACAGATTGGTGACCGCCAGAGGCTGGAGTGAGCAGGTGATAGTGATCAAAAGGTAGAAACTTCCAGTTATAAGACAGGTAAGTCCTGGGCAGGTAATGTACACCAGTACTGCTATAGTTAATAATGCTGTATATTGCATATTTGAAAGTTGCTAAGCAATTACATCTTTTTTCTTAGCTAAGGGTTTATATTTTAAAAGTTCTTATCACACAAAAAAAGTAACTGTATCATGATGGATGCTAACTAGACTTACTGTAGCGATCATTTTGCAGTATATACAAATACTGAATCATGTTGTACACCTGAAATTAATATGTCAATTATATCTCAATAATAAAACCTATTACACAAAATTATTTGTGATTAAAACCGATGAGCAATGAGTGTGTCCATTAAAAAAAAAAAAAAAAGAATTGTTATCGCTTAAAAGCCACTGAAACATTTTGCCTAAATTTTAAGAGGCTTTCCAGTTATCCTAGTGTTAGTTCTGGACAAACTCTTGGTTTGTGTTATACTGTAGAAGAAGCTGTGTATTTGTTCTACTTATTCTGCCAAAGGGAACAGAGAGTTGCTACTGACACATGACAGCTGGCATCACTGAATTCGTGTATCTCAATTCTGTAAGCTCCCCAATGTTTTTCCATTAAGCATTTTTACTGTTCAAAATAATCAGAGGTCTTCTCTTCTTTACTTTTGTTCTTCCTCCCTTTCCACTTGTTGCAAACAAAGATTCTAGTAATACATTGTCAATAGCAAAGTGATTTGGTCATAAGCTTTTATAACAAAGAAATAATTTTAGACATGGAAAATAATAGTAAAAGACACATGTTCTCCTCCTGTGAACATGATGAGAGATAAAGCATTCTGCCATGTCCTTAACTGTAAGTCCCCAAGTACCGTCTTCAAGAGTGAGGATATAACCATGAGTCCAGCTGACATAATGAATGTGATTCTGTTTCTTAGGCAAACTGTGTAACAATGCCCCTTTGTCAAAGCCCAAGTAGGCCAGCACTGAACATCAGATTCTTTTTCCCAGGGGGTCTCAAAAAAGAAGAGGAAAGATTCAGACGTCCTTGGAAGAAAGGGATACAGGGAGTAATTTTTCTGGTAGCTACTGAAACTCATGTAAATACCTTTATGCTTTTTCTTTATCTAATAAATCATAACTTTGACAAAAGATTTCAAAAAACAAAACTCCAACCTAGGGGATAGTAAAAGAAGAGACTTTGTTTAAATCCTGAGGCTAACGTTAAGAGGGAAAAAATCATCTCTAAAGGAAAAGGAAAGTAAAAAGAGCTACTTGTAAAAGAAATGAAAACTGTGAGGGAAAATATTTTTTTAATTGTTGAGGAGGAAAATATTAGGAAAAAAGAGAACAGTAAAAATTAAGAATAAAAAGATTTTTCTAAATAAAAGTTGATCAAGTAACAAAGAAAGGGAACAATTAAAGACTGAAATATTTTTAAAGAGACAGTTATAATACATAAAAAGTTAGGATATTAGCATTCTATGTGAACATAGATATTATATAAAATAATGACACAAGAACAAAGAAGAAAAATATTGATTATTTAAAAATTTTTTTTAACATTTATTCATTTTTGAAAGACAGAGTACAATCAGGCTGGGGCAGAGAGAGAGGGAGACACAGTACCCAAAACAGGCTCCAGGTTCTGAGTGGTCAACACAGAGCCTGACATGGGGCTCAAACTCATGGACCAGGAGATCATGATCTGAGCCAAAGTCAGACACTTAACTGACTGAGCCACCCAGGCATCCTGAAAAATATCGAGTTTAGATGACACATAAAGTCATGTAATTAGGAAAATATTTGAGGGGCGCCTGGGTGGCTCAGTCAGTTAAGCGTCCAACTTCGGCTCAGGTCATGATGTCATGGACTCGAGAATTCCAGCCCTGCATCCGGCTCTGTGCTGACAGCTCAGAACCTGGAGTCTGATTCGGATTCTGTTTCTCCCTCTCTCTCTGCTCCTCCCATGCTCACACTCTGTTTCTATCTCTCAAAAATAAAATAAAAACATTTTTAAAAGAAAAAAATAGGAAAATAATTTGAAATATGAGCAAAATGCATGCTTACTCTGCTTTGCTGAAAAAGTAACAGTAAGAAACCGCATTGTAAGACTGAACACAGTGCTTTTTTTCATATTAATAGTTTTATATGCTATTTGATCTATATTTTGGCCTTGGTTCCTTACTTAGACCAAGTAAAATAAGGAAAACAAAAAAAATTCTAAATATTCACATCTGGTATAGCATTTCCTTCAAAACATAACAAAGTAAGGATAGACTATTATAGCAGAGGTCAATGACTACTCCAGCCCTTTGGAGACAGTTGTTACTGGGAATAAACCAAAACTAATACTTTATCTTACAATATAAACATGAAAAGAGGTTAAACATCACTAGTCATTAGGAAAATGCATAACAAACAAACAAAACAAAATACAATGAGATAATACCTTATGCCAGTTAGAATGGACATCATCAAAAAGATAAGACATAACAAATGGTATTGTGGATGTAGAGAAAGGGGAACCCTTGTGCACTGTCAGTGAGATTATAAACTGAAACAGCCATTATGAAAAACAATATGGAGGATCCCCCCAAAATTAAAAATTGAACTACAGTATTATCCAGCAATTCCACTTCTGGGAATATATCAACAAGTAACAAAAACACTAACTTGAAAAGATATCTGCACTCCCATTTTCATAGCAGCATTATTTATGATAACCTAATATATGGGAACACCTAAGTGTCTATCGATGGATGAATGAATAAAGAAATTGAGGTATGTGGTCAATTAATCTTCCACAAAGGATGAAAGATTATGCAGTGGGGCAAATACAGTCTCTTCAACAAATGGTGTTGGGAAACTGGACAGCTACATAAAAGGAATGAAACACCACTTTCTGTCACCATACAGAAAAATAAACTCAAAATGTATTAAAGACATAAATGTGAGACCTGAAAACATAAAAATCCTAGAAGAGAGCACAGGCAGTAATGTCTTTGAAATTGGCCATAGCAACATGTTTCTAGATATGTCTCCTGAGGCAAAGGAAAGAAAAGAAAAAATAAACTATTGGGATTACACCAAAATAAAATTTTTTGCACAGTGAAGGAAACAATCCAAAAAACTAAAAGACAACCTACAGAATGGGAGAAATTATTTGCAAATTACATGTCAGATAAGGCTTAGTATCCAAAATTTATAAAGAAGTTATAAAACTTAACACCCCAAATATAAAATATCCAATTAAAAATGGCAGAAGACATGAACAGACATTTCTCCAAAGAAGACATCCAGATGGACAACAGACACATGAAAACATGCTTAGCATCACTCATTATCAAGGAAATATAAATCAAACCTACAATGAGACATCATTTCACATCTGTCAGAATGGCTAAAATCAAAAACTAAAGAAACAACAAGTATTGGCGAGAAAGTGGAGAAGAAAGAACACGTATGCACCATTGGTGGGAATGCAAACTGGTGCAGCCATTATGGAAAACAGTAAGTAGGTTCCTTAAAAAGTTACAAATAGAACTACCCCATGGTCTAGGAATCACACTACTGGGTATTTACCCCAAAATACAAAAACACTAATTCAAAGGGATATATGCACCCTCATGTTTATTGTAGCATTATTCACAATAGTCAAATTATGGAAAAACCCAAGTGTACATTAATAGATGAATGTATATATATTCAATATATAATATATATATTATCCCATATATATAAATGTATATATGTGTGTGTGTATACACACACACACACACACACACACAATGGATTATTCAGCCCTAAAAAAGAATGAAATCTTGCCATTTGCAACAACATGGGTGGAGCTGGAGAGTATAATGGTTAGCAAAATAAGTCAGTCAGAGAAAAACAAATACTATGTGCTTTCACTTATGTGTGGAATTTAAGAAACAAAACGAATGGGCAAAAGAACAAAGAGAGAGAGAGAGAGAGAGAGACAAACCAAGAAACAAACTCTCAAAGGGGAACTTCCCAAAGGGGAAGTGGGAGGGAGAGATGGGTGAAAAGGTTGATAGGAATTAAAGTGTACACTTAACATGACGAGCACTGAATAATATATAGAATTATTGAGTCGCTATATCATACATCATAAACTAATATAACACTATGTTAACAACACTGGAACAAGAATTAAAAACTTAATAAAAAAGAAGTTGTGGTATATATATGCAAGGAAATATTATTCAACCATAAAAATTGGAAATCTGCGGCACCTAGTGACTCAGTCAGTCAAGCATCGGACTCTGGGTTTCAGCTCAGGTCATTATCTCACAGTTTGTGACTTTGAGCCCCGCATCTGTCTCTGTGCTGAAGTCAAGGATCCTGCTTGGGATTCTCTCTCTCCCCACCACCCCTGTCTGCCTTTCCCCTGCTCACACTTTCTCTCACTCTCTCTCTCTCAAAATAAATATATATATATTTTAAATTGGAAATCCTACCATTTGCAACAACTTGAATGGAACTTAAAGGCATTATGCTAAGTGGAAGAAGTCAGACAGAGAAAGACAAATACTCTATGAGATCACTCATACGTGGAACCTTAAAAAGAAAAGAAAAGAAAAAAAAAAGAAAAGAAAAGAATCATAGAAAAAGAAATCAGACTTGTGGTTACCTGAGGAAGGGGTTAGGAGGAGGGAGAATTGGAAGAAGGTGGTCAAACGGTATCAACTTTCAGTTATAAGATAAATAAGTACTAGGATGTAAGGTACAACATGATGACATAGCTAATACCGCTGTATGGTATATAGGAAAGCTGTTAAAAGAATAAATCCTGGGGCACCTGCTGACTCAGTCGGTTAAGCAACTGACTCTTGATTTCAGCTTAGGTCATGATCTCACAGTTCGTGAGATAGAACTCCATGTCAGGCTCTGTGCTAACAGGAAAGAGCCTGCTTGGGATTCTTTTTCTCTCCTTTCTCTGCCCCTCCCCTGCTCGTTTTCTCTCTCTCTCTCTCTCTCAAAATGAATAAACAAACTTAAAAAAAAGAATAAACTCTGAGTTCTCCTCACAAGGAGAAAACTTTTCCTTCATTTTATTCTTTCATTTTTATTGTGTCTATATAAAAAAATGGATGTTAGCTGAACCTATTGTGGGAATCATTTCACAATATGTGTAAACCAAACAATCACACTCTATGCCTTAAACTTACACAATGATATATGTGAATTATTTATCAAAAGAACTGCTAAAAACCAATAGACAAGTTTTCCATTATAAGATAAAAAAATTCTGGGAATTTAGTGTACATCATGGTGACTTACAGTTAGTATTATATTGCATACTTGAAATTTTCTGAGAGTAGATTAAGTATTTTCATTAAAAAGTGTAACGATATAAGACGAAGGATGGGTTAACTAGCTCGATTGAGGTAATCATTTCACAATTTATATGTATACCAAATCAATCATCACTTTGTATAACTTTGATATATGCAATTTTTATTTCTCAGTAACACCTAAGTAAATCTGGGCACAATGACATGGATTTGGAAAACGAAAGTGCATAGATTTTGGGTTATTAAAAAATATTAAATAATAAAAGAGTTGTATCACATTAAAAAGATTGAAAGCAGATTTCAGACAAATATAGCTGCTTAGCCATGCATTGTTTTCTCTCCATATCCAAGGGGTATGGTAAAATCAAAATATATAAAACCTCCAAGGATTTTCAAAGTAAGAGAAAACCACCGGACCACAGCCAAGTCCCCATTCTTTTCTTTCAACAGATTTTTTTTAAATTTATATATTTACCTTGAGTGAGAGGGAGCACAAGCAGGAGAGGGGTAGAGAGAGAGGGAGACAGAGAATCCCAAGCAGGCTCTTCACTGTCAGCACAGAGCCCTACCCAGAGTTCGATCCCATGAACCATGAGATCATGATCTGAGTGGAAACCAAGGGTCAGACATGCCATCTACTGAGCCACCCAGATGCCCCTGTTTTCTTACCCATTTACCAAAGTGAAAAACACTGGGAGTGCAGGAAAGTGATTTTAGAAGAATGATTAAAAATTTAAACCTGTGGGGCGCCTGGGTGGCGCAGTCGGTTAAGCGTCCGACTTCAGCCAGGTCACGATCTCGCGGTCTGTGAGTTCGAGCCCCGCGTCAGGCTCTGGGCTGATGGCTCGGAGCCTGGAGCCTGTTTCCGATTCTGTGTCTCCCTCTCTCTCTGCCCCTCCCCCGTTCATGCTCTGTTTCTCTCTGTCCCAAAAATAAATAAAAAACGTTGAAAAAAAAATTTTTTAATTTAAACCTGTATTTAGACATGTATTTAGGGTGGATTTAACACATGTATTTAAGGTGGATTTAAGACATCCTAGTTGAGACATTGACTATGCACAAGGATACACACATCTGGAATTAAAGAAGTCATGGAGTCGTTACCATATTGGTGCTATTTGAAGTGAAAAAGACCACATAAAAAGTAAGTGTCGAAAGAGAAAAGAAGGATTCTGAGGCCTAATCCCTAGAGATTTCAACATCTAGAGGTCTAACAGAGATTGAAAAGTGGGAGGAAAATTAAGACTTATAACTTGTCAAGCAACGTGCTCAGGCATCCTTAAGTATCTGATTGCACAGTATGGATTACTTATAAATGAATGTGATTGCTATTCATTCATTCATATCAAATAATATTTCTTCCCAGTACACGTAGGTTTTCTTATTCCTAATAGCCTTTATATAATTTGCATTTTAGTTTTGCCTAAGGCTGGCTTCAATATCATGTGGAATATATTGATTTAAGTTGTGATAATAATTTTCAATTATTTTTATGCCTTATAGGTAGCCTTTTCTCTTTTTCATCATAATGAGTCTTTGAAAGGTTAAAGACTAAAAGGAAATAAGAAAACAAACCAGTGTTTTCACTGTTTGTTTTTGTTGGATGATTTTAAATAGACTAATTGGATAACTTTGACTTGTTTTTGCATTGGGGGTATTTTTAAAATTTAATAGATTGAATACTATTGGTTAATAATGAAACATTTGATCAAGAAGTTATTCTATTCTCCTCATTTTTAAAACACCCTGGTTAAGGCTGTCTTGGGTTATATTTAATATAATGACTATAGGGGAAAAATGAGTAACTTTTAATATCTTACTATTGCATGCTTTTTTAAAAAATGAACTCAGTATGGGAAGGAAGAGATTTAAACAAGAAGCCAATTATTTCTATATTTCTTTAGCTGGAGAAAGCTTAAATTGGGATTAATGAGTATTTGGAAGCACCTTAAAAAAACCCATATTTTCTTGGGGTAAAATTGATACCCAAAAGGCTGCACACATTTGGAGTACATCATGAGTTTTGACAAATTTAAAGGTTTGACAAACTTTAAAACACACCAAGATACTATTTCCTCAATCCCCTTGTATGTCCTTTGTCATCAATTTTCCCCTCAACACCATCCATACAGAAGCACTGATATGTTTTCTGTGATTATAGATTATATTATTTTAAAATTTCAATTTACTACAAAAATCTTCATTACCTAGTTGCTTTCCCTCAACATAAGGATTTTTAAAATCATCTATATTTTTGTTTTGTTTCATTTATGTAGTTACATATATCAGTAGTTGCTTCCTTTTTATTGCTAAATAATATAACACTGTGTGGCTATACTGAAATTATTCATTCACCATTTATGGCCATTTGAGGTGCTTCCAGATTTAGGCTGTTAAAAATAAAGCTGTATAAACATTTATGGGTGAAACTTTGTATGGACATTCACTCTTTTGGGTAGGTAGTTAGCTAGCAGTGGAAAGCTGGGTCATACATCGATGAGTATTTAAGAAACTGTCAAACATTTTTCCCAGGGTAATTGTATATTTTGCATTTCCACAAGCAATGGAAAAGAGTTCTCTTCATCCTCAACAATTGTTGGCATGGTCAGTTTTTACTTTGTTGTTTTTTGTATTGTTTTTTTAATATATTAATTATTACTACTATTATTATTATTTTAGCCACAAAGATGTGTAGCTTGTAACTTATGGTGGTTTTAATGGGCTTTTCTGGGTGACTAATGATGATATTGAGTTTGTCCAGTGTTTATCGGTCATACAAATTACTTTTGAATAAAGTATCTGTTCACTTTTACCCATTTTTTTTTTTAATTTTTTTTTTTCAACATTTTTTATTTATTTTTGGGACAGAGAGAGACAGAGCATGAACGGGGGAGGGGCAGAGAGAGAGGGAGACACAGAATCGGAAACAGGCTCCAGGCTCCGAGCCATCAGCCCAGAGCCTGACGCGGGGCTCGAACTCACGGACCGCGAGATCGTGACCTGGCTGAAGTCGGACGCTTAACCGACTGCGCCACCCAGGCGCCCCAACTTTTACCCATTTTTTATTGAACTCTTTGCCTTATTATTGAGGTGTTATAATCTTGTATGTTTTCTTTTTCTTTTTTTTAATTTTTTTTAACGTTTTTATTTATTTTTGAGACAGAGAGAGACAGAGCATGAATGGGGGAGGGGCAGAGAGAGAGGGAGACACAGAATCGGAGGCAGGCTCCAGGCTCTGAGCCATCAGCCCAGAGCCCGATGCGGGGCTCCAACTCACGGACTGTGAGATCGTGACCTGAGCTGAAGTCGGACGCTTAACCGACTGAGCCACCCAGGCGCCCCTCTTGTATGTTTTCTTGAGGTGCCTGGGTGGCTCACTTGGTTAAGTGTCTGGCTCTTGATTTGGGCTCAGTCCATGATCTCATGGTTTCTGAGTTCAAGACCCATGTCAGGCTCTACGCTGAAAGTGTAGAGGCTGTTTGGGATTCTTTCTCTCTCACTTTATCTCTGCTCTTCCCCTGCTCATGCTCATCTCTCTGTCTCTCAAAATAAATAAACATTATTTGGTTTTTTTTTTTGTATTTATTCTAATTGCAAGTTCAATCTCGAATATATGTGTTGCAAATAAATTCTCTTCTTCTATGGCTAGCATTTTCATTTTTAATGATGTTTTATGAACACCAACTTAAAAAATATTTATTATGAAATTCAATGTACTGATTTGAAATAATAGTTCATGCGTTTTGTATTATGTCTAAGAGTGCTTTGTCTATTCCAACGTAGCAAAAATGGCCTCCCATTTTTCTTCTAAAAGACTTATACTTTCATGTTCTTTTAGGTTTTACACTTAAGCTTATGATCCATTTTGGGTTAATATTTTGTTTATAATGTGAGGTAAGAGTTTATATTTAAATTGAATACAATTTCTGCATTGAAACGCTTTGGCTACATTGTCAAAATTAATCAATACTATAACATGTGAGTCTATTTCTGTATTCTCTCCTCTTCCACTCATGTATAATGTCTACCTTTCATCACTACCAAACTGTCTTTTTTTTTTCTTTTTAAAAGATTTACTTTTAAGCAATCTCTTTACCTAATGTAGGGCTTGAACTCACAATCCCGAGATCAAGACTCACCCTCTCTACTTACTGAGCCAGACAGGTACCCTAAACTCTTGATTAGTGTAGCTGCAGACAGCTTTCACCACCATGGTTGAACTGAAATTCCTGGAAGTAATTTCAAAGTACCAAGATGGTACCCACACCCACACCCACTTTTAGATATATCCATCATTATTTCTTCAGAAGCAATTAAATTGAAATGTATGTGTCTACAGTTATGGGAAATGGTTAAGAAGCAGTGTAAATGTTCTGATTACCCAATCCCTAGAATTTTCTAATCTTTAACCCTAATTTCTAACCTAAGTTTCATCTAGAGATTCAGACATAAGACCTCTTTTTCTCCACTCCTATCTGCTCTTCATTCTGATTTCTCCTATTTTGAAGCCTAGGCAATTTTTTCTATATCATGAGTTCCACTGTAACCCACTTATTGGGTATTAATTTTTGTCATCTCTGAGCTAAATTCCATCTTCTTCCTAGGACATGATCTAATTGGGTCTTCTTACTTGAAACAAGATCAGAAAATGAATTTATTATGCTCCATCCCAACTCTACCAGGGCAGTGGTATTATGTGTTATTATTACCATGATTATCCACATTAATTTTCGTTATAATCTGAGATGGAGAATCAATAATTCAGATCAATTCCCTCACTGAAATGGTGAGAAAACTGAAGCCCATTCATGTTCTTTATCCATTTATTTAGTTCAAATTCATTGAAATTACCATTGTTGTAAGACACTATCCTTACCATTATAATTACAAAGAGGGAAGCAGATGGGAAGCAATAGATTTTTGGTGGAAATTTCATATTTAAGAAATTTAGAAATATTCAAACGACAATATAAAGTAAGGAGTATTACATATATTCGTGTTAGAGCTGGTTCGACAGAAAAAAAAATAATTCTCTTAGCTAAGAGTCCCATGATGTGATATGAACATGTGCTTTAGAATCATATGTAATATGATTAACAGTGGTTCATTCGTGATCCACATGTTGCCACTTCCTCCCACTACACCATGTTATACATCATCAAATGATTGTGCCTATTTTTTTGGCAATCAAAAATCTTCTTAATATAGTGTTCTAAGCAGACACTGGTAATTGATACTATGACTGCATAAAGTAAAAGGATCAATAAAGAACATGTATAAATAATAGGAATTTATGATTACATCAGAATCTGGGGTAAGAAAGATAAAAAATAATGGATCCAATAACCAAAATCAGGATTATGAGAGAGGTGAGCCAGAAGGAAGACAGAAGCCTAGAATGTAATATTCAAAGTCAAAATCAGCCCAAAAGTTGATAGGGCAAGGAGATGTCCAACATTAAGAAATGTATACTTGCCTTAAGTTAATAGTTGCTCTCAATCTTCTTAGCAGGCTAATAGCTGTGATCATAGTCCAGATTTTGAACAGAGGCTTTAGATTTTAAAATATATATATAATATATATTAATTTTACCCAATTAATTATGTCTTTAAATTCCTCAATCTAAGTATTCTACTTACAGTGGAGTTCACATAACCCTAGAAAGAATTAAAAATATATTTTTTTCAGTTTACTGTTTGTAACATATAAGGAACTGGGGCTACTGTATGCCAAAACAACAACAACAACAACAACAACAACAACAACAACAACAAAAACAACAAAAAGCCAGTGCAAGAGGCAAATACTTTTTGAGTTTAATTTTTCCTATATTTTGTACAGTGAATTTATCAACTGAATTGATATAGGCAACTATGTTGCCTTTACACCACCCAGTTTGCCATGAAGCTATTTCCAAAAGAATCAAAAAGCTATGTCTATACAATCTTCTTGAAGTAATGTAGTTGTTTCTCAAATATCCAATATATTTTATTTGTCATATTTTTAAATCTAGTTTTCCCATCATCACTCTTGGGTTAAAATATTTTCTTAATCCATGTTTACAAGTACTTAATATTTATAGGCAGACTTCATGTCCCCTGGTAGACTTTGCTCACTCTAGCTCACAAAATTTGAGATATTTCAATCCTTTGTCATTAGTCTATTCTCTCTCTTAATCTCTCATATTGTCTTTGCTGTGAGCTCCTTTCTTCATTTAACTATGTGTTTCTAGGGTTGGAATGTCTATAACTGAATGTATTCAAGCAGGTATGTTTACATGAAATAAGATGAAAGTAAGTCATTATTTTAATGCTTGTCTAACTCGACAAAGCTGCACAGATAGAAAATCTTTCCTAGATTGATTATTCTATAATATGTTACTATTTTGAAGTATTTATATAGCATGCTATTTATACAACACCAGATTTTATCTTTTATTTTTTTACATACTTTTGTCTATTTACTTATCTTGATATTGTTTTAAATCCTCCAGTGCCCATTTCAGACATTCAGTCAGATGCCTAAATTCTAAAGTACTTTATTGCTTCTAAAATTCATTAAATATATGTTCCCCTTCCATGTTAGTACCAATAATATTGTCTCAGTGTTCATATATGCCTAGTATTAAAGTCACAAATACATAGAAGGTGCTATAGCTGCTCTAAAAATTATCAGTTATGACAGTCGTGAGGAAGCACAAAATAGCTTTCTTCTTATAGAATAAATGCAAAATGTACAAACATTGCTGGGTCATTTCCTATTTTGTAATGTGAATCCCTTTTGTTGGTAAAAATTTATTTTGTACACAAAAAATCACCATGTGAGAATCAACTGATTTAAAATATCACAAAAGTTTAAGTATATAATCATGGTATTAAAGTTTTAAAGTGCCAATGTTTATGTTTTTGGTTTTTTTGTGTGTGTGTGAAACTATGCTCATATGAATAGTTTTACAACATTAATACATAGGTCATGGCAAACAAAAAATGGTATTTAGTCTTAATATCAGAGCATGCTCAGGGCCCCATTATGCTATGATGACACCAATTAAAGGTAACTCTGCCAGTTCTCATAGATATTCTGTCCATAGATACCAGCTCTCATAGATATTCCATTTAGTATTCAATTTATTTCCTATATGTGGTTAAATTGAGAGTGAGTGGACACTTACAGCCTTGACAATGTATAAAACTAACCCAAGCTTTTATTTGAAAAGAGCAAGTTCACTTTTGTTAAGAAACCATGCTCTCAGGGCACCTGGGTGGCTCAGTTGGTTAAGTATCCAAATCTTGGTTTTGGCTCAGGTCATTATCTCACAGTTTGTGGGATCAAGTCCCGTGTCTGGCTCTGAGCTGACAACATGGAGCCTGCTTGGGATTCTCTCTCCCTCTCTCTCTGCCCCTCCACCTGCTCATTCTCTCTCTCTCTCTCAAAATAAATAAATAAACTTAAAAAATAAAAAAAGAAACCATGCTCTCTATGATTATTGGCAAATACAGAAAAATATTATAACAGAACACAAAAAGTATATATACTATGGATTAAGTCTATTAAAAATAGTTCACAAAATCAAACATCAACCAAATTGAGGTGCCCAGAAAAATCAGAAATATTTACAAGAAGAAAGCACTTTCTATTGACAATTTTGTGAAAGATAACAGTGATGGTGGGTTTGATGAGGAATTAAAAAATGAAAAGAGAGACCATCTTCAGGTCACTACATCTATTCAGCCCCAATATTAGAAAAGATATTCTAGGACATTTCAAAGTTTTTATGGGGGTGCTCTAACATAATTTTCAATTTTTACAATATACTATCATACCTGTGAAGTCCATAAAACATCAGGACATTGCCATAAACTAGGAATGAGAGATAGCCTAACACTAGGCTCTATGAATGAAAGGCAGATCGAATTAAAATGATAAAAAACATAATGGAATCCTGAGGTTCTGCTTTATGAAACTGGCTAATGAAAGAAGATCCTCCTCCCACCCCCGTGGATGCATTTCTATTCAGTCCTGCAGGAAATACACTTCCGAACCCTCCAGGAGAGGTGTTTGTTTGAATATGGATAAAAGACCAAGAAAATCAGTATCCTGGTGATGCTAGGGTACCTATTTCAGAAACTTTCTGATTCTTTCAGAAGTGAATCAACTTATCCTAAATCCTGAGAAGTTTCCAGGGCTCCTGGAATTCCTCAATAGTTTTATCTACTAACAAGCACCCTATTACAATGTCATGTTGCTAAAATGGTGGCTAACTATGTAGAAGTATATGGAAATCAATGGTTAGTAATGAACCTCCCTGAAAGACAGCAATGACAATTTACTAACAGAGAATCACTAAAGACTTCTTCACAGTTCAAACCCTTCAAAAGGCTTTTTGCATTCTTCAGTGTGACTACTGTTTAACTGCTGTTTATAGTGCAGTATCACTATCCAAATTTCAGTTCCCTTTGATATATTACTATAAATATTATCAACAGTTAAGGGATAAATATTCACAGTGTACAGAAAATTGCTCAAAATACTTCGGAGTTGTCATCTGTTCTCAAGAAGTTGTATACTGAAAACTGAAATGGCAATAATGATGATAATCTCAGATAATGATCTATATCCTCTTCTTTCAGGTTTCTGTGGGTTTTGTTTTAGTTGAAAACATACTGTTTTTGCCATTCCCTGTTGGCCATATAGTAGTCTGAGCTGGCCATGATTTACTCTATATGGTTCAAAGTTATAAAAGTGACATCTCTCTCAAATCAAATGCATTTCCTGCCACGTTCTAAGATCAAAGTTGTGTCCACACATGAAAAATAGTACAATAAGACTATTTCCAAAATTTTGTAAAGCATACATATTTTTACTTCAACTGCTAACTTTTTATATCCTAAACACTTTTTTTAGATGAATTATTTAATTATTTCATTCTAGTGAATTCACTTCCTTTCTGTCCCTTCCCCCTTTTGTTTTCTCTTTTGTAAATTCTTTACAATCCTTCTCTTTCTCTTTCTTCTTCCTTCCTTTTCCTTCTTTCCATTTTCCTTTCTTCCTTTTCCTTTATTTTTCTCTTTATTTGTAAGTATAAAGAGAAATTTATGCCTTTAATAGATTCTTCAGATATATATCCAGATATTTAATATATTAAACATATTCAGATCAAAAATTATATTCTCTCCCTTATCTAATTAATGTTATATATGCATATGTGTGTATTTTTTTTCTTGAGTAGAAAAAAATGTAGTCATAGCAAATGACTACCTTAATTCTTTAAGGTTAATAAGTAGGGATTTTTTAAGTCACTGGATGTCTATGGATTGCTTATGCCGAATTATCTCACTGATAGACAAAAATCTAGTTTAACTGAGTATATTTACAAATAAATTTGTAAATTTACAAAGCATGTAAAATTTAATTTCAATGCATTTTTTCTCAAAAGGATTTTGATTAGTTTTAGAATTTCAGTAAAGACAACAACAGATGTACTTTAGAAGCAGGAGATAAATCTACATAAAATCAAAAAAGCAAAGTCCTTTGAAGTTTCATTGGTTTATCATTTTTGTTTTCCACTCCTGTCAGCATTTTACCAGCAATGTACAAAAATATATGTGCATACACAGATGTTGAAACTGTGCATAAGTCTTAATATTTAAGGGACAGATGGCTGACTAAATGTGATCATTTACAACATATATAACTAGTTTATCTGTACACTCACATTACTCAGCACCACAGATACTCCATTAGTAGATATATATATATCCCCAAATATGTAGTGCTTTTATCATAATAAAAGTTACAAGAATGTTTCTAGATTCCCTTAAGAGTTCCCACCTCTGTGGGATGCTAAAGATACAACAGTGCTAAAAAGAAACAAAAATAAATATATTGGTTTTTTTTAATGAGGGATTTATAAACAATAATGACAAAATCTTTTCCCTATGGTTGTCTCCCTCAGCTTCACCCAACAAATGTTCCTCCTTATTCCTATCCCAACTTCCAGTCGCCAAGATGCAAAAAGGAATTTGAACTCGAAACTAAGCAATATTTCTTTGTGTCTTATAAAAACGGAGATGTATGTCATTATTTATTATTATGTATATATTATTACATAAAATGTTTGTCTGATTTAGAAAGTTGGAACAAAACATACTTATCAGAATATTACTTGCCGCGAATTCCCTGAGAAACATTTAGAAAGGTTTTCTCTAAAGTCACCAATGTCTTCCTTTTGCCCTTAGAAACAAATGCTTTGCATTATCTTCTCCCCACCACTCTTCTTCCTCTAGAATCTCTAGTGTTTGATCACTCCCAAGGAGATTAGAAAGCATCTGACATTTCAAACGAGCAGTAAGACGTTGTAGTTTTTTTCCCTACACAATGTTCAAATACAAGTAGCCAATATTTTATTAATATGTGAATTATTCGGCTCACTCACTTTTCCTAAAAATAACAACATAAACATGTGCTACTAAAACAAAAAATCTGTAGTTAGGATACATCAAATTATGTAATAGTTACGGTTAAAATTAGGGAATGAACATGGTGGAACCAAATGATAAAAATAATTGGAAGCATTTAAGTGAATGAAAGCTTAATAGTTTTTCAAGGTAATTTATTTATCTGCAATCCTTAACATTAATTCAATGTTTACAGTATAAAATACACTTCATATATTATTTTTAGCTAAAATGCATTAAAACTTAATACCTACCATTATAGAGTTAACTGTCATAGAAATTTTGACTGAAAAATATGACCTGGCTGTTTCTACATTGAATAGCCGATTGAGTAATTTATGAAAAATACACACTCATATCATTCATATATGTTTGTATTTTTTTAATGTTTATTTATTTTTGGGAGTGAGAGAGAGACAGACAGAGAGAGACAGATAGTGAGCAGGGGAGAGGCAGAGAGAAACGGAGACACAGAGTCTGAAGCAGGCTCCAGACTCTGAGCTGTCAGCACAGAGCCTGACGTGGGCTTGAACTCACTGTGAGATCATGACCTGAGCTGAAGTCAGATGATGCTCAACCAACTGAGCCACCCAGGTACCTCTCATGTATATTTTTATTACTTGACTGGTTTTAGAGTATTGGAATATATATGAGTTTATATATATGTATATATATGTATGAAAACACATATAAATATGAATATAAATATATTTATATACTTAAATATATAAACACATATAAAGAGGGGGAGGGAACTTATACATGTACACATATACATACATACATATATATATAATATATACACATACATATATATCCATGTATATTTATGTGGTAGATGTCATATATTTATAAATATAACCATACATGTAATTATAAATTTCATTTTATAAATATCTTTGCACACACATATATAAATACATTCAGATAATTTTTAACACATAATATACAAACTTTGTGTAAGAAAATCAACATATATGCAGTTTTCCTTTTCATTTAAAAAAGATTATAGACACATTAAACTGTTTTTTTCTTAACAAATTTCTTGTTTTTTTTTTCTCCCTTTACATTTAGAATTTTTTTTTCCCTATTAGCTTATTGGGTCTTGAATGGCCAACCTGAGTCATCTTTGATAGTGCCCCATCAATATGTTGAATTAGGTTGTCTCCTTGAAACAGTTTCAGTTGTGGTTTTATCATATTATATTGTTTTTCTCCACAAGAGTTACCAGTTTTAATATTTTGAAATATGTTTGTCTATTTCCTGTATCTACCACCATCCTTTATTTGCTCCTTTCACTTCTATCTCTATGTTCCTAACGGGGCTTTTTGTCATTTATATTTTGGATATCTTGTAACTAGTTTTTATTTTTGAAATTACTTTGTCATTTTGTCCACTTCTTTTCTGATTTCAGGAAGCTCAAACTTAAAATTTTCCTATTTTTCCTTCATTTGTATTTGGATTTTGAATTTGTTGCTTTCTTTCTTGTAAGCAATTGCTTAATTGTATTTTATATTACATTTATATTATGTGTGTGATATTCAATTGCTTCCATTTTCAGCTTTTTTGAGGCAGAGGGTATTTTAATCTGCGGTTTTTATATTAACTTTATATGTGTTTCATTTTTTTCTGTATTAGATTTATGTCCTTAATCCAAAGGTATGCCTAAAACAAATTGAATTAAAGAGGCTAAAATTAAAAAAATTAACAAAAAATAAAACAGACATTCTAAAATATAAAGATGAAGGCAAAATTCATGTTCATAATTCAAATTTTTAGTTTTTTTTACTTAGAATGACATTAAGTACAAATTTTAACACCACACAAGAGGAAGAAAGAAAAAAGTTTTATATTTCAGTACCTAGTATTAATGGCACTTTCTTCCTCATTTTTAAACAGCAGGCCCCGTGTCTTCATTTTGCATTTGGTCTTTCAAATTATGTAGCTGACTTTAGTTTTAAGGACAATGAGTTAATACATGGAAAATCACTTGGAATAATGCCAGGCAGATAGCAAATGTTTTATGAGTATTTGCTTTTAATATCATTATCATTATTAAAAACACAGACATTGTAGGGGGAAAAAGAAGTTAAAATAAAGTGATCAACAAAACATATTCCAAATTCAAACAAAAGAAAATAGAGGTTTGTCAATGAAGGTAGAATTTAGCCCCCAAACATTAAATAAACATTTTAAAGGTTGGAATTCATAATGATTGTATGACAGACCCAAATATCTAACATAGTAGCAAAATTTCTAAAGTAGAAACTTCAGGAAATAAAGGGAGAGATAGAGAAACAGACAAAATTCACCCAAAATAAAATATTTTAACTTATTATTATAAATCCAAATCATTTCAACTGGAAAAAACATAAGTACATAGAAGACCTAAACAATATTAATTAATGAGTTGTATATTATAAATATATATGTATCAACATCTATTCTTTGGTAATGTAGAAAGAAACACTTCTTTTCAATACAAGGGAAAGCATTTAAATAGAAGTAATTTGCGCAAGTAGAAAAAATACAGAAGTAAAGAAGGCAACATTTGATTACAGAACACTACATGTCTGGATGTGTTTGCAAATACATTCCATATCAATAACTTATGTATATGAAAAATAGTGATTTATAATTTATTTTATTATACTAAGATGACCTTTGGAAAACTTTGTTCATTCACCATAGGTATTATTTCTCCTTTTGTTGGGAGAATTCATTGGTGAATCTAATCAAGACAGAAATTTCCTTTGTAGGAAGCTTTTTAATAACACATACAATTTCTTTGACAGATACTGGAATACACAGTATTTAAGTGGGGCTTGAACTCAGCAACCAAACCATGAGATCATGACCTGAGCCAAAGTCGGATGCTTAACTGACTGAGCCACCCAGGTGCCCCACTTATTCATTTTTATTTTTTCTTTGGGAAATGTTTATTCAAATCATTTGCTGCTTTTCAGTGGAGTTATATGTCATTTTATTATTAATTATAGTAGTTCTTTATATATCCCAGACCCTTGTCTAAATTTAATTATGTCCGGTTATCATTTTTTTGTGTTTTTTTTTCTTGTGCCTTTTGCTGTCATATCTAAAACTTTTTTCTAATTCACAAAGTTGACAAGGATTTACACTTACATTTCTTCTCAGAGTTTTATAGTTTGAGTTCTTAAATATGTGTATTTGATCAATTTTGAGTTAATTTTTGCATATGGTTGAAGGGCTCAACTTCTTTTACTTGTTTGTATATATCCAGTTGTCCCAGAAATGATTGTTGAAAAGACTATTCCTTCTTCATTAAATGGTCTTTTCACTCTTGCTGATAATCAATTGATCATAAATGTGTACATTTATTTTTGAAATCTAAATTCTATTCCATTGATCCAATTGGTTCTTTTTCAATATTATTTTGGCTATTCTTGTTCTGTTGAATTTCCACATGCCTTTTAGGATCAGCTTATTAATTTCTGCAAAGACATTAGCTAGGGTTTTGATGGGGTTTACATTGGATCAGTAGATCAGTTAGGGATATATTATCACCTTAACCATAAATCTACAAATTTTTCCATTTATTTAAGCCTTCTTTAGCTTTTTTCACAAATGTTTTGTGGCTTTCAGTAAAAGTTTTGAACTTATTTGATAAATTCATTTTTTTTTTTTTTAATTTTTTTTTTTCAACGTTTTTTATTTATTTTTGGGACAGAGAGAGACAGAGCATGAACGGGGGAGGGACAGAGAGAGAGGGAGACACAGAATCGGAAACAGGCTCCAGGCTCTGAGCCATCAGCCCAGAGCCTGACGCGGGGCTCGAACTCACGGACCGCGAGATCGTGACCTGGCTGAAGTCGGACGCTTAACCGACTGCGCCACCCAGGCGCCCCGATAAATTCATTTTTAAGTAATTTTGCTGGTAGTATAAATGTAATTATCTAATTGCATTTTATGTTTACTCATATCTACTGCATAGGAAACCACTAATATATTTTTCATTGATCTTATGCCCTGAAAACTTGCCAAATACATTTATTAGTTTTCATTTTCTTAGTGGATTCTGTAGGATTTTATATATACAAGACTATTTCATCTGCAAATATAGCTTTACTTTTTCCTTTCCTTTTTTTTTTTTACTTTTTCCTGCAAATGAAGCTTTTCCTTCCTTTCCCTCCCTCTCTTCCCTTCCCCTCCCCTCCCCTCCCCTCCCCTCCCCTCCCTTCCCTTCCCTTCCCTTCCCTTCCCTTCCCTTCCCTTCCCTTCCCATCCTTTCCCTTTCCCTTTCCCTTTTATTTATTTATTTTCTTGATAACTTCCCAGGCTAAAATCTCCAGTTCAATGTTGAACAGAAGTGGGGTGGGTGAACATCCTTTCCTTGTTCCTGATAATAGTGGCAAACCATTCATTCTTTCACCATTTAGTATGATGTTAGCTGCATGTTCTTCAATAGATGCCATTTGTTATATTGAGAATATTTTCTTCTTTTTTAAAAATCTTTTTATAATGTTTATTTACTTTTAAGAGAGAGAGAGCACGAGTGGAGCAGAGAGAGAGAGGAACAGAGGATCTGAAGCAGGCTCTGTGCTGTCAGCACAGAGCCCGACGTGGGGCTCAAACTCACAAACTGTGAAATCATGACTTGAGCCAAGATCAAGAGTTGGAGGCTTAACTGACTGAGCCACCCAGGTGCCCTGAGAATATTTTTTTCCATTCCTAGTTAATTGTGTGTTTTTATCATGAAAGTTATAGGATTTTGTCAATTTTTTTCTGCATTTATTGAGATAACCATATGGCTTTTGTCCTTTAATCTATTAATGTGAGCTATTACATTGATTTTCATATGTTGAAACTATCTTACATCCCTGGGATAAATCCCACCTGGTCATGATACATTAACTTTTTTTTTTTTTTATGCCTCAGGACTTAATTTGTAGTAATTTTTTCAGGAAATTGTCTATATTCATAAGGGATTATTCATCCGTAGTTTCTTTTGTTGTTGATGTCTTTGCTTGTGGTATCAAGACAAGCTAGACTCATAGAATGTTAGGAACTATAGCTTCCTCTGCCATTTTTTAAAGGAGTTTCTCAGCAAGTGTATTTACACAGCATGGTGAACTTTTCTTGGAGGGCTACAAGGAATTTACATGTCTGGCTATCTCCTATCTGACATTTCTCTTTAAGTTTCAACTCACAGTAAGCAGAATCTCACTCACTTCCAGGTTCTGACATTCAGAACCTCTGTCCTTGTTAAGGAAGCCACATTACACATTTTATTGCATAGTACTTCATCTAATTAAGAAATCCCAGAAAAAAGAGGGGGAGAGCTGTGAAAGAAGTTCAATGTAAGAAGGAACAAGAGGACAGAAAATGGAAAACTTCATGCATGTGCCCTAAGGAAAATGAAACTTAAGGAGTGAAAGACTGATTTCCCATAAATGATTGATTAACAGAGAACTGATGATGTTGGAATTTTCTTAAATGATAGGGAGTTCATCAGGCATTACCTTATATCAACCTTGTGAAATTTTTGCTCATGGTTTCAAGGGACATGAACAAGCAATGACCCAGGTCAGGGTGATCACACAAAATAAACTGAATTGAGCTTTATTTGTATAATTGGACTGATTTTGCTCAGGGAATTTTCAAAGCTGGTCTCCATTTGCAGTTGATTTTAGCAGACTCTAACTGAACTTTCCCCTCTACGGTTCCTGCCCATAAATACAGCCTACTCCAAACATTCAGTGCACTTACCTATTGTTTGGGATAGTCTGTGTATTGCTATTCCCAAATAACTCCCCTTTTTGACAATGTTGTGCTTGCCTCATTTTACCTCTTTTTTTTTAAGTCGACACGGTCAAGAGAGATTGGTTTGTTTCTCAATTTTCTAACATAGGAAATTCATATTTATTACGAATTAAATCTCACAACTAGCCTGGAAGGTAGATAATGAATTTTGTCCCATTTTACAAATATGTAAAAGATTCTTCTCAAGATCATACAGCTCAAAAAGTTGTAGGCATAATCAGATTCACTATGACTGCCTCAAGTGCTCACAGTCATAGCCTGTGGACAATATGTAATCACAGGGTCAATATTAAATTATTATTCTTTAATTAAACAAAAATAATGCTTCTTCAAGTTGTTTTATAGAGCTACACAGGCAGTCTGTTGTTAAGTGGAACATCTAAACAATGTGTAGTTTGTTTTATCCCACTTTGAAAGATTGAATAACTTTTTAATAAAATGTTGCCCTTGTGGAACTCAAATGTATAATATGGGAAATTTATTGGATTTAATTTGGTATTGGTTAGATGAAAGTTATAGTTAACTTCATAAGAAAATCTATTTAATTATCTAGGAAAAGTACAAACATAAATAGTTCTTGATGCCCAATACTTTTTCTGCCTAATAAAAATTATTATTTAAGGAAGGGAATATAATAAATACTTGGTACCAAGCCAGATTTCCCTCTGCATTTCATAGTCATAACCAGCTTCTCCAAGATTTTGTCCCATAGATGAATCACACACTTAGTTCCACGGCTGAATTATGATCCAATAGCCTCTGAATGGAATCACACTGTGACGTATATGAGACAACAGATAATTAGAAGTCATTTCTCAGTGTTCTAGATGTCCTTTCTTTCTGTGTCTCTTTAAATGGACTTAAGACTCCTCTGCAAACCACACTATAAGTGATACAGCGTTGGCCACTTGATACAAGGCTATGATCCCACTTTTACTGTCAAACCAAGTATTTTATTCTAAGATGCTAACTTAATTCAAGTCTCTTGTTTTAAGTAACTAGAATAGAATAAATTGGAAGAAAACAACAGTTTTATAATGCTGTTTCTGCAAATAAGTCAATGTTTGGAATAGTCATAGTTAAACAAAGGTTCATGAAGAGAATTTTGAACATACTCCAAATGGCCACTTGTTCTAATAAGGGCATCAGTAATCAAAACAATGACTATACAGATGTAATATATAATTACAAAGATGCTCTTTCATGCCTATATGTTATGTCCCATAATTTCATTGGTTGTATTGCTTAATCTTTCTGAGAAGTTAAAAATTTTATTTTTACAGGAAACAATTCTCTTCCTAAGATTTCAGAATTACCATTTAATTGTGTGTATATGTCTGTGTACACACTGTAATAACCTAAGGGCTATGGAAGATAAAACAAGTGGAAGATAGGCACCTTAATCTCAGCAGCTTTACCTTTGTAGGCTTTCAAATCAGTGACAATCAATTTGAATGATGTTGTTAATAATTACCCATTTACCCCCTAAGGTCAGGAACACGACAGGGATGTCCACTCTCGCCAATGTTATTCAACATAGTATTGGACATCTTAGCCTCAGCAATCAGACAACACAAAGAAATAAAAGGCATCCAAATCAACCAGGAGGAGGTCAAACTTTCACTCTTTGCAGATGACATGATACTCTATATGGAAAATCCAAAAGACTGCAACAAAAAAACTGCAAGAACTGATCCATGAATTCAGCAAAGTTGCAGGATATAAATCAATGCACAGAAATTGGTTGCATTCCTATACACTAACAATGAAGCAACAGAAAGAGAAATCAAGGAATCGATCCCATTTACAATTGCAAAAAACCATAAAATACCTAGGAATAAATCTAACCAAAGAGGTGAAAAATCTATACACTGAAAAGTATAGAAAGCTTATGAAAGAAATTGAAAAAAGCCCCCCAAAATGGAAAAATATTCCATGCTTCTGGATAAGAAGAACAAATATTGTTAAAATGTTGATACTACCCAAAGCAATCTACATATTCAATGCAATACCTATCAAAATAACACCAACATTTTTCACAGAGCTAGAACAAAGAATCCTAAAATTTGTATGGAACCAGAAAAGACCCCTGAATAGCCAAAGCAATCTTGAAAAAGAAAACCAAAGCAGGAGGCATCACAATCCTGGACTTTAAGCTATATCACAAAGTTGTAATCATCAAGACAGTATAGTACTGGTACAAAAACAGACATTCAGATCAATGGAACAGAATAGAAAACCCAGAAATGGACCCACAAATGTATGGCCAGCTAATCTTTGACAAAGCAAGAAAGAATATCCAATGGAATAAAGACAGTCTCTTCAGCAAATGGTGCTGGGAAAACTGGACAGCGTCATACAGAAAAATGAACCTGGACCACTTTATTACACCATACACAAAAATAAAGTTAAAATGGATGAAAGACCTAAATGGAAGCCATCAAAATCCTCGAGAAAGCAGTTAAAAACCTCTTTGATCTTGGCCACAGAAACTTCTTACTCAACAAGTCTCTGGAGGCAAGGGAAACAAAAGCAAAAATGAACTCATCAAAATAAAAAACTTCTTCATAGTGAAGGACACAATCAGGAAAACTAAAAGGCAACCCACGAAATGGGAGAAGATATTTGTAAACGACATATCAGATAAAGGGTTAGTATCCAAAATCTATAAAGAACTTATCAAACTCAACACCCAAGAAACAAATAATCCAGTGAAGAAATGGGCAAAAGACATGAATAGACACTTCTCCAAAGAAGACATCCAGATGGCCAACCAACACATGAAAAACTGCTCAACATCATTCATCATCAGGGAAATACAAATCAAAATCACAACGAGATATATATATATCTATCTATATAGATATCTATATCTATATCTATATCTATATCTATATCTATATATATAAACAAGGAGGGGGATAAAACATAAGAGACTCTTAAATATGGAGAACAAACAGAGAGTTACTGGAGGGGTTGTGGCAGAAGGGATGGGCTAAATGGTTAAGGGGCATTAAGGAATCACTCCTGAAATCATTGTTGCACTATATGCTAACTACCTTGGATGTAAATAAAAAAAATAAATTTAAAAAAATTACCCATTTAAATGGGAACTTTAACATTAATTTACATCTGTTTCATGAAAAGCTGTATCACTGGAAAAATGAAATTAGATCTAAGAAGCTAAAATTATCTCTCAATAAGCTAACATGGATTTTCTCCTACTTTTCAATAGACTATTAAAAAAAAAAGAGGCTATTCCTGCTTACTGTGAATTCTTGTATTTACTATGTTCTAAGTATGAGATAAGTTTTCCCAATTAGATCCTGCCATTCAGTACTTAAAGTACAATGGGTCAGCCCTAAAACAGACCAAATAGCAGCAATATAAAGTTTGACAGAGGTATATCTTCATCCTAAAATAAAATAGATATCTTCTCTAATTAAACCTTTTCATAGTATGGTATAGTGTGTTACTAGTGTTTCAAAACTTTAAAAATTTTCATGTCTATACTGGCAGCCTTCTTCATAAGAATAGGCTATGAGAAATTCCCTAATTTTGATAGCCTAAATTTAAAAAAAAAGAGAGACCTATCATTTTTCTACCTCATGGAACCCAAAGGATCTAGGTATTTTTTTTTTTCCTGAGTGAAATAATGTTCCTCCATAATACAGTGGGTTTAAGTGAGGCATTTGAAATCAACTGTGTGCATTTGAGTGAGTTTGAGTCCTAAATCCTCAAGTCTCACTTTTTTCAATTGCAGAATGATAATAAGAATAGTAATCACTTCAAAGAATAGAATGTGTATAATATGTATAATGTTTGAGTTCATTGTTGGGCAGTTACTCTATATTCAATAAATATTAGCAAATTGTATCAGTTTTATTTTTATCATGCTGGTGTCACTTTTTCACCAACTAAATGAATGTCATTAAAGACAGTTTAAAATTATGATTAATGCTAAGTTTTCTGAAATGGATTAACCTCAGAAAAGCATATTAGAGAACAGCAAGTCAGGATTTGAATCTAGAATATTCTTAACTATACAAAAGTAGTTGTTTATTGATAACTGCCAGTTACCTTAAGAAGTGAAAAACAAAGATAATCACTGGGTCTGGATTGCATCAGAAATGATTGGACACAATGGGGCGCCTGGCTGGCTCAGTCGGTTAGGCATCTGACTTCAGCTCAAGTCGTGAACTCACAGTTTGTGAGTTCAAGCCCCGTATCAGGCTCTGTGCTGACAGCTCAGAGCCTTGGAGCCTGCTTCGGATTCTGTGTCTCCCTGTCTTTCTGCCCCTCCCCTGTTTGTGCTCTCTCTCTCTCTCCCTCTCTCTCTCAAAAATAAAGAAACATTTAAAAAATTAATAAAAAAATAAAATTTAAAAAGAAATTACTGGACACTAGACAGGTGTAGTAGGTGGAGTTGCAACCACCAGAAACTGGGATTTTCATTCTAATCCTTACTCCCAACAGCTCAGGGCAAAGTTAGCTCTGCCTTTTGTCTAACAAAGTAGCCCTGTCATTGGCTAGTGCACCAATCCAATGATTGTGTCTATAGATAACTGAGAATACTTTCTTCATTAAGAAACAAAATCATGTGCATCAATCAAGAGCAAAATGAAAATCTAGAAATCCTTTTTCGTTGCCTATTTTATAACTATTGAGGAAAAACTAGTAATGTGGAATATAGGCAACATCCTTAGACAGGAGTTGAGACTTCACGACAGTAAGTTTCCAAGTACTTTATTCTTTCATTCATTCTAAATATTCTTTGACTCACTGCGTGTCAAGTACTGTTTCAGGTTGTGGCGAAGTGGACATAAACAAGAAGAAACGATCACTCTTTCATGAAACTCACCTTATGATGAAGAAAATTGAAAACAAATAAAATATAGTGGGATTGATCACTAGTGATGTATAATAAAAATAAAGTGTGCTGAGAGAAAGGATGAATGGTTCAGATAGATGAGGAAGAGGAAGCAGATCATGTAAAGGTCAGGAGGAAGAAAATTGGGTAGTGGCAGAACTGGAAAATAGAGAAATGTGAATGGACTACAGTGAGGGTGTTGGACGATTTTCGGAAATGAAGTCAGGGAGTAGGGCTTCAGTTAATGTCACACATTTTAGAATATCATATGAAGTCTGGATTATATTCTACGGTTAATGGGAATCCATTGAGGGTTTAAACAAGGTGTCTTCAGGACCTAAGGATCTATAGAAAGACCTTTCTGGTTGAAGAAAAGGGAAATGAATGAATTGGTGTATAGAGAATAAATTGAAACAGGGTGAATTTTGAAAAAAGGAGTTAGAAAAAAATGCTATTTTATTAATCCTGGAATAGATCTGAATGGATGGATTTATTTGCTAATCTATTTCCATCTATTTCAAGTGGTAGTGGTGGAAAGGGAAGATTTGTTAAATGTTTTGTATATATAATGTCATTAAAATTTACCAATAGTTTTGATACAGAATGATAAAAGGAAAAAGAAAAATAATTCTTGAGCAGAAGGTTGAATGCAGGTGTAGCAGTTGCATTATTATTAATTATTATTATTATTATTATTTTTGATGCCATGTTTGCAGCGAGTATTAGAAATCCAACTGGATACAACATGAAGTGGGAAAGTAGATATATATGTTTGAGTTCAGGAGAAAAGGTAGGTGCTGGGTCTGTTCATTCTGAGGCCCATAAGCACATCAATATTATTAAAGTATATCACACTGGATAAGGCCACCTTAGGTAATCATTTAGAGAGAGAACGCAAAAGGTTGCAGTATGAATCTCAGAGACAAAGAAAGATCCCTCATACTTGGAAATTGACACTAGTTTCCTAGTATATAGTGAATCTCATAATTTCTTGATATCAATGCCAATTTTCCCATTGACTTAGCTGATAACAAATTGACTGTATATGAAATAAGGACTCACTCTTTTTTAGACTAAGCAAGCACATCTATATTAAGGAAGGATAGTTCAAATTTAAACATGCACTCTGTGTTGGGGCACCTGAGTGGCTCAGTCAGTGTAGCATCAAACTTTGACTCAGGCCATGATCTCGCAGTTTGTGTGTTCGAGCCCCTCGTCAGGCTCTGTGCTGACAATTCTGAGCCTGGAGCCTGCTTCGAATTCCGTGTCTCCCTCTCTCTCTGCTCTTCCCCCACTTGTGCTCTGTCTCTGTCTCTCTCAAAACTAAATAAACATTCAAAAAAAAATTTTAAATGCACTGTGAGGGGAATACTACATATATAATTCAAATACAGATTTACTTGTAAGCAATAGAAAAACACCCAAATTACACTGGCATAATGGCAAGAAAATGTCTTCAGGAACTCAGCTCACTACTCACTCAGCCTTTTTCAGTCTGAACCTCATTCTCACGTTCCAGAGTAGCATCTGTGCTCAAGGCAAGAAAATGGAAAGAGGATCAAACGCAACAGGATCAAGGTGCTACTTAGTTTATCCTTAGGAGATTCCCATTTACATCCATTTACTCCATTTACTCCATTTACATCCCCTTGACTGAAGTGCACTTGCAAAGCTCCTCCACAATGCAAAGGAGGGTGGACCAGTGGTCTCTATTACAGGTGATCGTTGTGGTAAGTATCCTACTTCTTTAGAATGAGTGCATAGGTATTGAAAATAGTGGTCTATGCTAGTTCTATATTAACATTTAATAAACAATAATGATAAAAATATTGTGTTAAAAGGAAATAGTTGACAGTCATTAACAAACCCAATGAATTAGTCCCACTTTTCCAAAAATATAAAGATTAAATTTAATTGATATATGTAATTGTTCACATCAAAATTAATTTAGTTAATGCACACACGTTATCCTGTATCCCTTTTGCAGTCCAATGTAATATGAAATTAAAGGGGAAAAACTATAAAGTTTAACAATAAAGTCAGTGGGAAATTAAAGAAGAAAATCTGTAAAATATTACAATAAAGAAAAATGTTTAGAAGAACTTGAAGTGTATGTTTAAATAGAAATGTTGTTTCAGATATACGTACTGCACAGTGCACAGTGTCTTGGATGTATTTTGCCCTCAAAAATGCCATCTAACTCCTCTTTTTGTGAACCTACGGGCTTGTAGACCTTTGTTCATGTGAAACCCTTCACATAGAACATCTAGAGAATACCTTTAAAGAAGAAAATATGGGTGAATTTCAGAAAGTATACAAGATCAAGGATATTTCCCTATTAGAATTTGGTGTGTTTTTTTTCTTCTATATATATTTTAGTTCATTCATAAAGAATGGGTCCACTGTCTGAAATGTCTAAATTTTCACTAAAGCATTGAGTATTAAATTTGCTCCTTGAAACTCTCCAGTCACTGAAATTTTTCTTGTCCAGTTCAGAGTTGGGCAAAAGAAATTCTGTTTTCACTTGAAGGAAAGAAAATCAGATTGAAAAGTTTACACCTTGGAAAGAGTGAGGTGCTTCTAACTATTATAACTTAACCTCAGTGGTTAACAATAAAAAAAAATTGAGCTGTCTAAACCAGGATTTAGTAAGAGTCTGAAGATAAAGTTAATGAGCTAATATGTGATTTTGTAATATTCTTGCATTGTGTGTAGAAGACCTGTAAAAGTTACCTAAGAAATAAATATGTCTAAAAAATAGTTCTTTATAAATTTGTTTGGTGGTATTTTTGGATTTAAGGTCCATTCTCTCATGGGATTTGAATTTAATTAAGGAAAATTACTTCATATGCTTCTCTCTTTTAGTTATTCATTTTTTATTTTCCTATGATATTTGCATGTTCATTTAATAAAAACACACTGATATGGGGCACATTTATTTATTAAATTATGACAGTTTCAACAGCATAAGAAATAAAATGCTGTATGTATTTATCTCAAAAAGCAAAGAATAATAACAAAAAGAATGGAGATATTTCATACCTGCCACATGTTTAATCCTAATTTTGCTACTTGAAACCTCACCAACAAAATATTACTGTGGTAATATTGTTATACAATATTATCGTATATTTGCTATATAATAGTATTTTTTATCACCTCACACCTGTGGGAATGGCCAAAATAAAAAATACAAGAAATAACAAGTGTTGGCAATGATGTGGAGAGAAAGGAACCCTTTTATACTGTTGGGAATGCAAGCTGGAGTATGCACAATGGAATACTACTTAGCCATAAAAAAGAATGAAATCCTTCCCTATGCAACAACATAGATGGATTTAGAGGATAAATGCTGAGTGAAATAACTTAGAGAAAGACAAATAACCATATGAATTCACTCATATGTGTCATTAAGAAACAAAACAAATGAACAAAGAAAAAATGAACAAAGAAAAACAGACAAACAAAAAAACAGACTCTTAAATGTAGAGAAGAAACTGATGGTTGCCAGGGGGGGCGGGGGTGGAGTTTTGGGTGAAATAAATGAAGGGGATTAAGAGTACACTTACTGTGATGAACATTTATGGTGATGAGTACTGAGTAATATATAGAATTGTTGAATCATTGTATTGTACACCAGAAACCAATATAACACTGTATGTAAATTATACTTGAATAAAAGAATACAATAGTATTGTTATATTGCCAGTACAGTAATTTTGTTAACATATAAAAATATAGTTACACAATAAAAATATTGTAAAAGAATAAAATAGTGCTAAACCCAAGCACTATTTTATTATAGGGAGCTCAAATCTGAAATGAACTGTAAAGAAACACCACATTGTTTTGGCTTGAACATCACTAGTGTCCTATGTTTTCACAGAACACAGGGAATATCATTTCTATTTTCAGAGAAATGTACAGCTGTTTATGTTCTCTAGAGTATATTCTGCCACCTCCTCCCAAAATCTTACAAACACGGATCTCAGTTTAGGTCTCTAGAGTCACAAAAATAGTTGGCTGTCATTCTTCTATGTGTCAGACATTGAGTATTTTAGCATAAGTTTCATGTCCACCATGTCTTTTTTTTTCCAGACCAAACAAACTTATTTTTGTCAAATATTTTTCATATTGTTTCTTTAAGGTGCAGAAGAAAGATTGTATTTTTCCCTGCAATGCAACTGAGCATAGATTGCTAAGTCCTAGGGAACTGAATATAAAAAGAAGCAATCTGCGCTAAATTTAAAAGTGTCCTTAAAGAAAGGAGATGTGTCCTTCTCTGCCCTTGCCTAACTTCCTCCTTCCATTGATTTCTTTTTAACAGACTTGAAATTTGGTTACAAACATATGGAGCTTACGTGCACATCTTAACTATAAGTATGAAGGCTGCATTCTAGTAAGATTTCATTGGAAATTGGGAAGGCAATGGTTACAGGAAACTTAGAGGAACAATGGACCAAACTTGAATTACAAATTCCCAGGAATAAAGCTTTGTCTGTTATTAAAACATGTTAATATGAGTGCTTTATATATTGTTGTTGAGATGTATTCTGAATGGATGCATCCTTATATAAGCTTTCATATTCCAAGTGTTTTCATATGAAGACATTTTGCTATTTGAAAAAATAGACTATGTTTATGTACATTATTTTATACTATGATGATGTGTAAATGATGCTAAATTATATGAAAAGAACTTAAATATTTTAAGCATATTTATATTATTGACAGTATCTATTGACCCTCATTTATTAAAAAAAATGAGACATTTAGCACACTTAATTCTTCATCCCCTCTTTTATTCCCATTCATGTAATTTGATTTTGTCAGCTGAATTATCATTTTAAATTAAGATATGCAACATGTACTTTCTCTTACCTAAATGTAATTTTAAAAATTAAGTTTGCCCTGATTCAAGATTCTATTGAGTCAAAGGTCCTCACCATTTTTTAAGTTGTAGCTCTCTAAATTCCTCCATTATTTTTGTTTTTAGTGATTTATTAATTATCCAGATATGATAGTTTTACAGTAGTTTTCTCAATAAATGCTCAAGGATTGTTTTGTAGACAGGAGGACACCCATTGCTCTATGGCTGATGAAAATTTTTCTGAATATAAAATTACTGGTGTAAATTTCCTTTCCTCAAAGCTCTATTTTATCGTGAGAATATTTGAAGCCAACATGATTTTCCAACAGTATAGACATTTCTGACTAGGTACCCACTGGCTTCATATGATATTTGTTAGTGCTAATTATTTACATAAAATGTTCCTGTAATGAATTGAGTTCTTACAATCTATAAATTCAAGTCAATTTTTGAGGGTATTTTCTTTTCTTATATATTTATATCTACTATCCTATTTCCATTTGCATTGTTACCCACTTCTTGGGTACCTGTTATGTGTTGCTTGATCCTTCTTTGTCTCTGTAATAATCACCTTCTTTAATTTATTTGAAATATCTTCTGTTGTTGTTTTTTGTATTTTGAAGTGAAACTTTGGCCTCATGAATTTCTTGGGCCATAGAATATGAGCAGAAGTAATATGTACTACACTCAAGTATGTTCATATCCTGTTCATATCCCCTAACAGGCTATGTGTAGTTTGTTAACCTTTGTTTCTCCCAACTCCAGCAAAGAAATGGTTTACAAGATGGGTAATCCATCACCCAGGATCACTGAGTGAGGATGAAACTGACCAGAGCGATACACAGAGCCAAGTTGGATACATAGTATGAACAAGAAATAAACCATTGTTCTTTCATACCAGTGATATTTGGAAATTGTTCCTCAGTGCAGCATAACTTGTCTTCCTAACTGGGTATACAGAACAGTTTACTTTTCTTATTGGTCACATCATTTATTCTTTGATTTTATTTGTATTACTTTTAATTACTTATATTCTTCCATCCTCTCAATTATGTTTTGCTTCTCTTATTAAGTAAAGTTTGGAATGTCTAGATCTATGTTCCATGTGTTTAAACTTTTTTCTCATACCTTTCCAATCTTTGTATTTTTCTACTGTGTGTTTGAATATCTTTTCTATGTTCCATTTCACTAATTGTTTCCTTTTTGTTAATTTAATAAAATGTCTTTATTTCAAGAATTCTACCTGATTTCTTTTTCTTAGAGCAATATTCTTTGGAAACATGTTTTTTTTTAAGTTTATTTATTTATTTTGCAAGGGAGAGAGAGAGAGAGAGAGAGAGAGAGCGCCAGGGAGGGGCAAAGAGGGAGAGATAAGATCCCAAGCAGACTCCATGCTGTCAGCACAGAGCCCAACATGAGCTTGAACCCACAAACTGTGAGATCATGACCTGAGCCAAAATCAAGAGCCACCAAGGTGCCCCTGGAATCATGTTTAAAATACACATTTGTTTCTAAAGACTTCTGTTCATTTAGAGTCATTGAGTGTTAAAATTTTTTTGTGACGTTTTTCATGGATTTAGTTTTCTTTCTGATTTTTTCATATCTTTTTTGAATGGATAATTCTTTTTCTCCAAAGTTTGTTCTTTGTATTTAATCTCGTTGAGCTTATAAAAGGAAGAGGATTATAGGGAAGTTATTAACTCCCGAACATGTTCCTCATTTTTCAGTGCTAACACTGACTGGCCTACTCACTTACACTACAGCTTCTCACTTAATAACTTTAGAGAATGCCAGAAGGTTCAATACTATTTCTATTAAGTCTGGTTTATATATCCCTTGAAATATTTGTACTGCATCAACAATATATTTTTGCTATTGATTCGAACTGTGGTTTCTGTGGTTTTGTTTCTCTGTAGAATCAGAAACAGAAATCTCTGTAGAATCAGAAACAGAAATCTCCTTTACTGACAGAAATTTCTGAAAGATTTTGACACATTGATGGCAGTCTTTCTTGTTTTTCTCTCCTGCTGTAGCTGTAGTCTGATCTCTATCTTGTTGTTTAAACTTTTTATGGGATTTGGGGGTTTGCACAGTTGGTGATCTTGGCTTCGTTTGGAATTTCTGCCTGATGTCTTAGGTTTGCTTCTCTGAAGCAAAATACAGTTTCTCTGGAAAATGTGACTATATTTTCCATTCTGTAATGGTAATTTTGTAGTCTGCCTATGTGTTTCAATGTCTTACTTCCAGCTTCAGGTTCATCTGTGAATTTCATTAGTATGTTTTCCATGTGCCCAATCACAGATAAAGATGCTCAACAGGGTAATATTAAAAACCAAGTCCTATGCCTCAGTTCCTTCCAGGTTGACAATTAAGTCATTAATCAACATTATCTTGGGATTCTGACTGAGAAGTTATTAAGCTAACTATGTTATCATAAAGTTCAGAATTCTCCATTAATTTCTCAAAAATATAAAAAAGAATTGCCAATAACTATGCCAAATTTTTTTGTTTTACTCTGTATCTTTACCATTTCTTACCTGGTCTTTCTGCTCCATTGTCCTCCTCCTGACTGTTCCCTGTACAATCTCAAAATAATCTTTCAAATCTGCTTAAGATACAGCCCTGATCCTAATGCATCAATGTCTTTTCTATAAATCCCTACATGATCTGATCTCTAGTTACTGCCTACCATTCTTGGAAAACATTGTTTTTCTTCAGAAATTTTGCACCACTGATTTTCTTAGATAAAATACTTTCCCCTTAGTTAGGGACATGACTTTCTCCTTCACACTGTGCAGGCTCTGCTGAAATGTGATATCTCCATAGATGCCTTCCCTAATTATCTGTTTCAAAAAAACATTCTCCTTCCATCACATTTTATCTCTTTATACTGTTTTTTGGTTTTTTTTTTTTCCAACGTTTTTTTATTTTTATTTTTGGGACAGAGAGAGACAGAGCATGAACGGGGGAGGGGCAGAGAGAGAGGGAGACACAGAATCGGAAACAGGCTCCAGGCTCTGAGCCATCAGCCCAGAGCCTGACGCGGGGCTCGAACTCACAGACCAGACCGCGAGATCGTGACCGGGCTGAAGTCGGACGCTTAACCGACTGCGCCACCCAGGCGCCCCTGTTTTTTGGTTTTTGATAGCATTTATCACTATTTGACATTGCATATCAAATATTATATATCATATACAGTTGGATAGATAATAGATTCAGATAGGTAAAGTCATATATAGAGAGATATATAGTTATATAAATAGATATAAATACATATTTATATTAAGCAATTATATTTTTTATCCTTTTTCATTTTTCACCAAGAGGGAAAGGCCTTTTTAGTTTCATTCATAAGCTTATCCCTCATCTTTTGAGACTACCTAGCACTCCATAAATATTTGATGAATAAAAATTTTAATGTAGGAACAAAGGGATGAATCCTTCTCATCTATTTGTCAACATATATGTTTAATTGAATGGCATTACTTTTTAAATCCTCATTGGCTTTTATGAGTCATTAACTGCTTTTCTAAATGCCTATAAATCATGTTTGACAATTTTTTCATCAAAATTTTCTTGACATTACTCAAACTCACTTGTCCATAGGTCTGGCATTTACCTCATTTACTATTAAGAAAATTATCTCTTTGAGCATTTCTAACCTTCTAGAACTTCTAAAGAGATAAATATAATAGATAATGCATCAAAATATCCCAACTGTACCGAGAACCACAAAGTTATGTCACTGCAATTCATCAATTTTCAGTGATAAGTGGTAGAGCTAGGAGCAGAAACTTAGGTTCATAGGTTCATGTTATTTACATTATGTTAATTTTCTTCCTCAAGTTTAACAATCAGTATCCTAGGAATTATACTTCAAAGGGTTGTAAATAATTATAAGGGGAATAAATATAAAATGATACAGAATTAGTAGGCATTCCATAAACATATAGTAATATAATTAATAACGTGATGGAGATAGGACAGAGCTAGGGCTCAGGTACAGGTGTTAGTTGTTTTCCTACAATCTTACCTACACTGCACTTTACTTCTTAAACATCAAAATGTTCTATACTTTCCTAATCTGATGATCATTCTCTTCAGAAAAAAAAAAGTTTGATATTTTTTTCTTATGCTTATGTCAATACATTTCATAACACTAGCTAATGTTTTTATGTTTTTGCTTTCTTTATACGTTTTTGTCAATAGAAATGTATCGCTTAAGGTTTGCTTGTTTCTAATATAATTACTGAATGATTTCTCTAAATTTGCACATATGCCCACATCTGAACTTGATAGTAAGTACAAATATGACACCCCTTCCCACACATATACACACATTGCTTTCAGAGGGTGATGACAGAAATTATTATCAGCCTTATAGACATAAAGAATGTAAGGGTTCAAGTCTCTGTATAGCTCGATATAATTCACCAGTCTCTCTCCTAAAGAACGAAAGGATTGTGTTACAGAAGAGTGGGAAGTAATAACAGCAATTGAAGCTATTATGCTATATGGTATGTATTTGCTGGAGTATTAACAAGGCCTCAGGTAAAGGGAAGGTGATGAATAACAACACCAATTTTGATAATCATCCACTGATAAGAGCACTTCTGTGGAGATAGGGAAGTCAAGTAGAGAATACCAGCGCACTATTAAAGCAAGAAAACCTGAGATTGAATGCACTGAGGAGGGTAAGAGAAAATTTCACTTTGCCAACAACATCCTCACTCAAAGTAGCACAGCTTAGTACCACAAGAGACCCACTTGGCCCATAATGTCTCCTATAGGGGAAAGTGAGCTTTTTTCCCAGCTCTGTGAGATGCTGCTACCATTTCTTTCTCACCCTATCCAGAATACTATGCAGAAATAAGGGACAGTGAGAGACTAGGGCTTGGAACTCATCAAAAGGGTTGTGTATCCCACAAACCACTTCATGGACTCCACCAGAGGATGCTGGAGATGCCTCACCTGTGGACCCACCTAAGCCCATTGGTGCAGGCACCTCACCCACATATCCCCCTCCTTGAGGGTGCCCTGTGAACAGGAGGTACAAGTCTTATAGACAGCTAGTGGGCATGGCCAGAAAGCTAGCCTAACTATGTAGGACTGGGAAAAAGCACATGAAGTTGAACATTCAACACCTTAGTGAAAACAAATGGGAGGCTGTAATCACTCAGACTGGCTTTGTAGGATCAAGAGAAGACATACAAGCTTAAGAATTATTCTTTCTCCCCAGGTGAGAACAAGTGTGGAACAGACATTTCCATAAAGCAGATTGAGAAAGCTGCAGAACCTCTATCAGGATTGACGGGGTAAAAACATTTCCTTCCAGAAGCCACTTCGTAAAGACTGGAGGAAGTTGCTGCTTCTGTAATTGTAAAGACAACAGCACAAGACTTCAAGAAACACAAAACATCACGAAAACATGACAGCACCAAAAGAACACAATAACTTTCCAGTAACTGACCACAAGGAAATAAAGATCTATGATTTGTTTGATTAAGAGTTCAAAATAATTGTTTTCAGGAAACAGTGAGTTACTAACACACACACACACACACACACACACACACACACACACACAGAAAGACCATTCAACCAAATAGGAAAACAATACACAAACAAAATGAGAAATTTAACACAGAGATAAAATCATAAAAACAGAATCAAACAGAAATTTTGGAGTTGAATAATACAATAAATGTAATGAAAAATTCAATAGTACATAGGAGATTGAATCGATAATCAAAAATCTCTCAACAACAACAACAACAACAACAACAACAATCCAGGACTACATGGTCTTTCTGGTAAATTCTACCAATTATTTAAAGAATAATTGTTAATCCTTCCCAAGGTCTCCCAAAATGTTATGAGAAGGGAGCACTTCCAAACTCACTTTACAAGGTCAGTATTATCCTGATACCAAAGCTGAAAATTACAGCAAGAAAAGAAGATTACAGGCCAGTATCTTTGATGAATATAGATGCAAAAACTCTCAACAAAATACTAGGATACAGAGTTCAATCCACATTGTAAGATCATACATCATGACCCTGTGGGATTTATACCTGAAATGCAAGTTCAACATACATAAATCAGTAAATGTGACACATCACATTAATAGAATGATGGATAAAAATCATATAATCATCATAACAGATGCATAAAAAGCATTTGACAAAATTAAGCCTACTTTCATGATAAAAACTCTCAACAAACATAAATATAGAAATAATTTATGTCAAATAATAAAAGCCATCTATATCCAACCCACAGCTAATATCATACTCATGGGGAAAAGCTGAAATTAATTGTTTTTGCTAAGATGAGAAGCAAGAATAAGATGCACACTCTCACTATTTCTATTTCAACATAATATTGGAGGGCCTAGTCAGAGAAATTAGGCAAGATACAGAAACGAAAACCATTCAAACTGGAAAGGAAAAACCAATAAAATTGTCTATTTCCATATGGCATGATCTCATAAATAGAAAACCGTAAAGATTCCACCAAAGCCTGCTAGAATTAATAAACATATTTAGTAAAGCTGCAGAACAAAAAATCAATATACAAAAGTCAGTTTCATTTCTATACCATAGCAAAGAACTATCACAAAGAGAAATTAAGAAATAATCCCATTTACAACTGCATCAAAATAAGAAAATACTTAGAAATAAATTTAAGGAGTTGAAATTATAAAGAAGTATAAACTAAACTAAGGAGTGTAAACTATAAGATATTGACCAAAAAAAAATCTGAAGAATTCATAAATAAATGAAAAGATACCCTGTGTTAATGAAATGTAAGAATTAATATTGTTAAAATGTCAATACTACTACAGGTTATCCACAGATTCAATGGAATCCAAATCAAAATCCTTATAGCATTTTTCAAAGAAACAGAAAAAACATCTCTAAATTTGTATGGAACCACAAGAGATCCCAAATCAATTTTGATTGATTGATAGCCAAATCAATCTTGATAAAGAAGAAAACTAGAAGCATCGCACTTCCTGATTTCAAGGTATAGTACAGAACAATCAAAACAGTAGGTACTGGCAAAACAATACAAAACAAAACAAAACAAAACAAAACAACAACAAACCCAGACACAAGACCAGTGGGACGGAACAAGAGATCAGAAAGAAACCCATACATATACGGTCAACTAATATTTGAGAAGCATATCAAGATTACACAGTATGTACAGGACAATCTCTTCTATGAATGGTGTTGGGAAAACTGGATATTTACATGCAAAAAAAAAAAAAAAAGAAAGAAAGAAAGGAAAAGAAAAGAAAAGGAAAAAGAAATCAGACCCCTATTCTACACCAGTCACTAAACATAACTCAAAATGTATTGAACATGTAAACATAAGACCTAAAACCACAAAATCCCTACGGGAAAATAAATCCACATAAGTCTGTCTTGGCAAAGATATTTTGGATATGACGCCAAAAGCACAGGTAAACAAACACAAGCAAAATAAACAAGTAGATCTAGAGCAAACTAAAAAGCTTCTGCACAACAAAGGGAAAAATCAACAAAATGAAAAGGCAACCTATAGAATAGGAGAAAATATTTGAACCCCGATAGGCAGTTAATATCAAAATATATAAGGAACACATACAATTTAATAGCAAAACAAAACAAAACAAAACAACAAAAATACCCCACTTATTTTGATTAAAAATATCAGCCAAGGACTGAATATAGTTTCCCAAAGAAGGCATATAAATAGCCAACAAGTCTATGAAAAGTTGCTCACCATCATTAATCCACAGGGATGTGCAAATCAAAAGCACAGATATCATTTTACAGCTGTTAGGATGGCACTTATCAAAAGACAAGAGATGACAACTGTTGTAGGTAATGTGAAGAAAAGGAACCCCTAGAAACTGTTGGTAGGGATGAAAATGGGTATGGCCATGGTAAACTATGGGGGTTCCTCAAAAGATTAAACATGGAACTACCATATGTTCCAGTAATCCCACTTCTGTGTATATATTTGAATGAAACAAAATCAGTATTTTTTTTTTTTTAAATTTTTTTTTTTTTCAACATTTTTTATTTATTTTTGGGACAGAGAGAGACAGAGCATGAACGGGGGAGGGGCAGAGAGAGAGGGAGACACAGAATCGGAAACAGGCTCCAGGCTCCGAGCCATCAGCCCAGAGCCTGACGCGGGGCTCGAACCCACGGACCGCGAGATCGTGACCTGGCTGAAGTCGGACGCTTAACCGACTGCGCCACCCAGGCGCCCCCAAAATCAGTATTTTAAAAAGGTATCTGCACTCCTGTGTTTATTGCAACATTATTCACAACAGCCAAGATATAGACACATCCTAAGTACCCAAACCAGATAACAGATAAAGAAGATGTAGTAGTATATATGGGGCACCTTGATGGTTCAGTTGGTTAAGCACCTGACTTGATTTTGGCTCAGGTCATGATCTCATGGTTTGTTGGATTGAACCCCGTGTTAGGGGTTCCTGCTGATAGCACAGAGCCTGCTTGGGATTCTCTCTCTCCCTCTGTCTCTTTGCCCCATCCCTGTTTACACACATGCCCTCAATCTCTCAAAATAAATAAACTTTACCAAAAAAGAAAAAAAAAAGATGGAGTATATACATGTAATAGAATATTATTCAGTTGTGAGAAGGAAGAAAATCATTCTATTCACAACAGCATGGATAAACCTAGACAACATTATGCTAAGCCAGACAAAGACAAATACTGTCTGATACCACTTACATGGGGAACTAAAAAAAAAAAAAATCAAATCAAACACATAGAAACAGAAAGTAGAATAGTGGTTATCAGGAGGTAGGAATGGGGAAAATGGGGAGATGCTGGTCAAAGGGTACAAACTTCCAGACATAAGATGATTAAGTTCTGGGATAATGTAGAGCTTGGTGACTATAGTTAATAATGCTGTGTTAGATAATTAAAAATTGCTAAGAAAGTATTTTAAGCATTATCATCACACATACACACACATAAATGTAACGATGTAGGGAGATGGGTGTGTTAATTAACCTGATTGTGATAATCATTTCACAAGGTATGTGTATATTAGGTCATCATGTTGTACACTTTCAATATATACAATTTTATTGGTTAATTATACCTCAATAAACCTGGGGAAAATAAATAAAACATTTTAATTAAAAAAAATACGTTCTCTGATAACAACAGAATTAAACTAAAAACAATCACTAAAAGAAAGATATATGAAAATTATCCAAAGATACAGAAATTAAATGACTCACTTTCAAATAACCCATAAGGCAAAGAGAAAGTCAAAAGAAAAATCAGAAAGTACTTTCAATTATTTTAAAAATGTTAAATGATAAATATTTTTATCTAAGAAATAAAATAAATAAACTCATAGATTGTTAAATTTTGGTTCATTAAAGGATACAATTGAAAGAATGAAAAGGCAGGACATAAAGTGGGAGAAGAATTTTTAACTGGAATTCCAAAAAAGAATTTGGGGCAAATCCCCAAAAACATATGGCAATGCTCTACACCACACTAAGTCATCAGATAAATCAAATGAAAGCCAGAATAACTCTATATACTCATAAATAAATCTAAACCCAAGAAAAAATATATAAAAAGAATGAAGTACCAAGTGGAAAGGTTACAGAGCTACTGAACACTCATACACTGCTCAAAGTATCAATTTTATTCAACCATTTGGGAAAATTACTTGGTAGTGTCTACTGAAGCTTACAAAGCATATCCTATATCCCGGTTATTTCACTACTGTACCTGTTGGCAGAAAAAGACATGTGCAGCAATGATCATCATAGCACTGTCCATAAAAGCCAAAACTGGAAACAACCTTCTCAATTTTAATTAATGGGTTGCTTTTGACATTTGGATCTTATTGTTCTTATTGTGGTATAATTAGCATCCTCCAGTTCACCAAAAATAGTAGTACTATTTCCTAGTCATTTTGACAACCAAAATCTTCCCACATATTTTCAAGTGACCTCTAGCAGAGAAGTACAAATCCCACATGAACTGCATTACCTGGAAGGCCAAGGAATGGATAATACTGCAGAATAACAGACACAGAAATAGGGCATTTCAAGAGGTTCAGAAAATAGTTGCAAGAATTGATATTCTTTTTAAGGTGTATCAATTCTTTTAAGAAGAATTGATATTCTTTTTAAGGGTCTTTCTTTGAGGGATTGTGAGAAATTTCTGGAAGAAATACTTAATGGAGTACATTGAAATCACTTTAGAAAGTAAAAATTTTAAAACGTTTTTTATCTTAGGTATAATTTCCTTATACAATTGTGCAACCGTTAAGTGAAAAGGTTTTACTTGGACTTTTAGTGCCAATGAAATAATTATGGCAGGAACTGAAGCAACCTCTGTCATACCTGCCAACTGGTTCTCTTAGTGAGAGACACCAGCCCATTGAACTGGCTGTGGTTGGAGTAGTTGGAGTTAAAAGGCTGTACCAGAGGGCAAAACAAGGAAGATCCCATTAGCTCTATAAGAACATGATATAGGACAAACCAGAAGATGAAATCATCTCCTTAAGTCTTAAAATGAGAAAGTTATCCAAGTAGGTAACAGGCAAGAAATATTTTTTGTATTCATTAAGAGAAGGGCAATAAATAGCAAGCTTCTTCCCCACCTAGGTCTGAACAACAAAGAGTAAAGGTCCACGCTAATATATAATCTTTGTTATTAGTGAAGACTAATGTGGAGGGTGTAGCTTCATTTAACACAAAATGGGACTTCCAGCTAAATGAGGCAAAATTACCCAACAAGTCATTGTCATGCTGCATTCACGAAGTCCTCCACTGAGAGGGAGCAGAGAAGAGGTAAGATTTTGTGATTTGATTAGCTTCCAAGAAAAACGGTAGGAGCTGAGCTAGGCATGCCCGATTAATTCTTCTCAAATTTACCAATAGGGTAGTTTACTAAAAATCCCTAAGGAGGAGTTAGTAAAAGTGGAGATTGGCCAGGGCTCCCTTTAAAGGAAGAAACTATCAGGCATGGGAAGGAAGGGTTCCTCTATCCTTTCTTGGTTTTTTGTTTGTTTGTTTGTTTGTTTGTGGTGTGTTTTTTGTTTGTTTGTTTTTGCTTTTGTGTTTGTTTTTGCTTTGCTTTCCCTTGATACAGGCTTAACAAAGAAGCCTATGGTTGAAGAATTGTATGGCATTTTCCCTGACCCAAGTGATCAGAAGTTTATCTGAGTAGTACTGCATCTACCTTTCATGAGTCCACTTCCCTTAATATCTGCAAATGCTCCTGAGACCATCAGTATTCAGTTTGGATTTTGTCCCCCAAAGGTACTGGAATGAATCACAACAATACATTCATTAAACTGACTCTAAGATCACTCGATACTCTGTTAAAAATTCACCTTTTGTTCTATTTTGATACCAAATTAAGTCCAGCCACATTATTCAACATTCTATATCAATTAGAATAAACTCAATGAATTCAAGTCACATCAAGATACTTCCCTAATAAGATGTAAAAATATATTTCAACAATAAAAACTATGCCAAAATATAGAAATACCTTCAAATTTAACACAAATTCTCTATTACATTTTAGGAAGAAATTCAAATTTAAAGATTAAACCTCCTTGCAATCATGTTAAAGACAAAATAAATTAGAGGCACTTGGGTGGCATAACCAGTTAAGTGCCCAACTATCTATGGCTCAGGTCATGATCCCAGGTCATGGGATTGAACCCAAGTTCAGGCTTTGTGCTGGTGTGGAGCCTGCTTGGGGTTCTCTCTCTCTCTGTCTCTCTCTTCCTCTGCCCCTTCCCCACTCTCTTTCACTTTCTCTCTCAGTAAACAAACACTTAAAAAAAACACACAATAAATGAAAATTTCAAAATGAAACCCTCTTCTCCTTGTGAATTAATAATTCAATTTCCAAAGTTTTAATTTAAATCTTAAAACCATTCTCCCAACTCTCTGAATTGTTAATTCTTTCTTAAGGGGATAATCGATGCCTGGTAGGACCTAGAAATTTCATCTTTGGAATTGTGTGGTTCCTGTAGAGCCCCTGAAATTGTATTCATTTATTTCCAAGTGTCATAAGTACTATATTTATTCATTAAACAAATATTTATTGAGTGCCTCTTGTGTGACAGGTACTTTCCTAAATTCCTAAGATACATTAGTGAATAAAACATATCAAATATCTGTGTTCTCATAAATCTTATATTCTAGAGACTGTGACATAAAATAAAAAATTAATGATATATTAAAAACATAAGTTATATAAAATTTTTGCATGTGCTATTTGGAAAAAATATATACAAGATAAAGACAACAGTGAATTTGGATGAGGAGTTACAGGTGAAAGTTAAATAGAGTGGTTAGGGTAAGACTTATTTAAAAAGTACCATTTGACATGACTTGAGGTAGGCGACTTGGGAGAGTGAACTACATGGGTTTTCTGGTGAAAGATCATGGTGGGCAGAGAAAAGTTAGAGCACAGACCCTCAGTCCTTTTCAGTCACATATCTCAGAGGGCATTTCAGCATCTGGATAGCTGTTTTTTGTTTTTTGGTTTTGTTTGTTGTTTTGTCACTATCCCCAGGTCTTTCACTGGAATGAGACCTTCTGAGTATCAGAAATTACTATGATTCAATGCTAAACACATCCAATAAATGTAGTTTATTTTACTTTCTTGAATTGTATAATTCTAGCTATGAGGTGTTTTCTCTTCAGCTCAACATCTAATCGAGACATAGACTTTATTTGTCACTGATACCTTTCCTGTGCCTTCTCTTAGTTTGATTTCTTCCAAACTAAGATAATGCCATCATTTTCACATATAATTGCTATATTTTAATCTTCAGGACTTCATGCCTCTAATATGTCTAGAGTTTTTAACCTCTAAGTAGGTTTGTAATAATCTTTAATGGATAGTTCTCCAATTCTTATTATGGATCCTCAAACCACAGCTTTCAGAGGTGTCTCTCAAGATGTCTGGAACCCCAATTCCTTTACGGGGGATAAATTCTGTCTGCTCTGGGATATTTTGTTTTTTCCTATGGGATTTATTTGGGCATCAGGCACTATTTATCAATTGCATTGAAAATATGTCTTTATTTTAATGGCCTCTTTAAGAGCAGTAATATGCCAGTGCTTATCAATTTAGCCTGACCTTCAAGATCTTATTTTCCACTCATTCCTTAACCTGTTCCCTAAGATCTCAACCTTTTCTTTAAGAATATCTCTTTTCCGGGGGCGCCTGGGTGGCGCAGTCGGTTAAGCGTCCGACTTCAGCCAGGTCACGATCTCGCGGTCCGTGAGTTCGAGCCCCGCGTCAGGCTCTGGGCTGATGGCTCGGAGCCTGGAGCCTGTTTCCAATTCTGTGTCTCCCTCTCTCTCTGCCCCTCCCCCGTTCATGCTCTGTCTCTCTCTGTCCCAAAATAAATAAAAAATGTTGAAAAAAAAAAATTTTTTTTTAAAAAAATAAAAAAAGAATATCTCTTTTCCGGGCGCCTGGGTGGCGCAGTCGGTTGAGCGTCCGACTTCAGCCAGGTCACGATCTCGCGGTCCGTGAGTTCGAGCCCCGCGTCAGGCTCTGGGCTGATGGCTCGGAGCCTGGAGCCTGTTTCCGATTCTGTGTCTCCCTCTCTCTCTGCCCCTCCCCCGTTCATGCTCTGTCTCTCTCTGTCCCAAAAATAAATAAAAAAAAAAAAAAAAAAAAAGAATATCTCTTTTCCGGGCGCCTGGGTGGCGCAGTCGGTTGAGCGTCCGACTTCAGCCAGGTCACGATCTCGCGGTCCGTGAGTTCGAGCCCCGCGTCAGGCTCTGGGCTGATGGCTCAGAGCCTGGAGCCTGTTTCGGATTCTGTGTCTCCCTCTCTCTCTGCCCCTCCCCCGTTCATGCTCTGTCTCTCTCTGTCCCAAAAATAAATAAAAAACGTTGAAAAAAAAGTTAAAAAAAAAAAGAATATCTCTTTTCCTCCAATTCAATCCGTCTGACTTGTTTTATTTTCTTTTTTATTCCTGTACTACTTCTATCCTGATCATCAGACTAAACCACTCTTCTCAAATCAATCCATTCTCTTTTCAACTGTGAAGCAAATCTGACAAGATTCAAATTACTTCAGACCCAGAACATTAATGCTACTTTACTAGTTTGCAATAAGTTTCTTAAGTTGCTTCTCTACTTCAAGTCATAAAAATGGCCTATTATTTTAATATACCGACTATCACTATTATTTGTTTTATACTTTACTATATTTTGTGGGTGAACCCACAAATTAAGTCATAGAAAATTAAGCACTGGTCAGAGCTTATGTAATTAAAAAATCCAGAGCCAGTTTGGTCCCAAGGAACAGAGAGTGATGTCTGATAGCCTATGGATAAACCATATAAATCCAAAGATATCTAGCCTCTTCACAGTCTCCTCCTTTAACCTGAACGTAGAATTGAATTTGAGCTGGGCTACGAAAAGTGCCCAAGAATGCTTGGCACCAAGAATTAGGAGTTAGGGCCACATTAATACTCTGTAGCAACATGAAGCCCTGCTTCAATGCTTGTCTTTGTTTTACCTCTGCTGAGACTGCAGCACACACACACACACACACACACACACACACACACACTCCAAATGTGATTCCATTTCAACATTACCAGGTAGGCCTTGCTTACTGCCATTTGTGAGCACCTGCCACTCACCTCAGACCATTTTCAAAGTCTCGCCTCATCTCTGCTCAGGTCATAAAGTTTACCCTTGGTTAAATGGTTCCCAGACTTCTGGTTTCCAGTCCAGCATGTAAGAGGCTTGGAAGTCATCAGTTCATCCTAACGGCAAGTAAAAATCTGAACAAACTGAAAAAAATCAATAACTCTTCTTAGATCTGTCAGAGAAGTGAGGTCAAAGGGCAAACCACTGTCCCGATAATTGAAGAGACAGATAGATGGATAAAGGGAATCAAAACTTACAAGAGAGGAGACCCAAAGAGCAGAACTCCCACAGGAACTGGTGCTGGGGTAGGAAAATCTGAACTGTAATTGATGAATTGCCGGAGGCTGGGTGGACAATGCTGGGAGTTAAAGACTCCAGTGGGGCCAAGTCATAGGGGACCTCAACACTTTTGTGAGTTTTAATCCCTGGAGTTCTATCAGTATCACACAATGAATATCCCAAAAAAATCCCTTATGTCTTCCAACAAGGGGAAGGAAAAAATAAAAAGATGCCAGAACATTCTGTTTTTCTTTTTAATTTTTTTTTTCATGTTTATGTATTTATTTTGAGACAGGGGGTGGGTGGGGCCGAGAGAGAGAGGAAGAGAGAGAGCCCCAAGGAGGATCCACACCCAGCACAGAGCCCAATATGGGCTTGATCCCACCCACCTTGAAATCATAACCTGAGCTGATCAAGAATCAGATGCTCAACCAACTGAGCCACCCAGGTGCCCTGCATTCTGTGTTTCTCAACAAGGCCTGCCCTTAAGAGAAAGTATTTTACCAAGCCTAACCTACTGGGGTTGATGTGACCCTAACTGACCTGGGGAAAGGACAATACCCACGTCCAGCCCTTTCAAGCCACCCTGTCCACCTAAGGCAGGAGTTGGGAATGAGGCATTAGAAACAATTGTGGAGTCCACAACTTAGGGGCACAGTCTCACTAAAAAAAATTAGACCTGAACACTGGAATATAAAACAGTTCCCTTGCTCCATATTTTACCACCACAACAAAGTCCTATTTACCAGAGTACCTTTTACCTAGTATATCATGTCTGGATTTCAATGAAAAACCCTACAAGCATACTAGCCAACTAAGGAACACAGTTTGAAGACACAGAGTAAGCATCAGAGTCAGACTCAGATATGGCACAGAAGTTGGAATTACCAAAAGAGAAATTTAAAACTACTATGAGTAACATGCAAAGGGCTCTAATGGGAAAAGCAGACAACATTCAAGAATAGATAGATGATGTAAGCAGAGATGGAATTATAAGAATCAAAAATAAATGTTAAATGAACAAAAACATTGTAACAGAAATGATGAATGTCTTTGACAGAATCATTAGCAGACCGGATGTGGCTGAAGAAAGAATCTCTCAGCTTGAGAATGTCAATAGAAACTTTCAAAACTGAAAAGCAAAGAAAAAAAAAACTGAAAAAAAATGGAACAACATATCCAAGAACTATGGCATAACTCCAAAGATGAAACATGGTTTTACTGGGAAAACTGGAAGGAGAAAAGAGAGAGGAACAGAAGAAATATGTAAACCAACAGTGACTGAGTTTCCCCCAAATTAATGTCAGACACCAAAACATGGGTCCAAGAAGATCAAAAAATACCCAGCAGGATAAATTGCAACAAAACCACACCTAATCTCTACTTTTAACTTTCACCATCAAGTCTAAGCACATATACGCCTTAGAGTTATAAGAAGCAACTATTAACTGTAAATCAAGGCCCTCAGTCGAGGGCAGTTTTGCTTTCCAGGGGACACATTAGTATCTGGAGACACTTCTGGTTGTCACAACTGGAGGGAAGGTACTAATGGCATCTAGAGATTAGAGGCCAAGTATGTTACAATACACAGTAAAGCTCCCCACATCAATGAATTATCCAGCCTTAAAAATCAATAGGGCCAAGGTTGAGAAACTCTTATATAGACAAACCCCTTAAAGCCTTTAAAGCTATAGTCAGTCTTGAATAACAGAATGGTGTATTTAAGATTAAAAACCCTTACCCCAGCAACAGCAATCAAAAGACAGATGCACCAATGCAAACTCCCACCCAACCTAAAATAAGCTTCCATAAGCCACCAAGTTAAAATTTTCCACCCCACATGTTAAAGGAATATAGAATTCCACCAATTGTGTACTGTAAACCCTGGCAGTTTTTTTTTTTCTTTTTTTTCTTTTTGTAATGCAAGTGCTTGACTTCAGCTTTGATTGCTAGAGGCATCCACTTCAAAGATGGCGATCTTGAATAAACACATTGCCAGCCTTTCTAGACAAAGAGCCAGGCCTTTTCATCCTGCTGAAGCTCCTTTGTTTTAAAGATCTTGGGTGATTTCAATAACTGAGCATTTGGGCCACTTATTTTTTTCTCTTCCTGTGCTTTAAATTCCCCACGCTTAGGTTTTAAATCTACCAAAAAGAGTGAGCCCATGAAACTCTAGGCCTCCGCCTTTGACCCCAATAAAAGCAGAACCCCAGGCCTGCCTCTGCACTCTCTATCTCTCTACCCCACACCTGCTGTGTGGCCCCAGGTGTGCTATGTGATTTCCAGGTTTTGTAAGTAATAAACATTATTTTTTTTTTCAAAGTTTCCTGATGCTTATTGCTGGAAGGCATTTTGCAAACATATAAGAACCACAAAGGCCAGTCCTACCACAATATTTTTTTAATGACAGGCTAAGACCGCACAAAAGTGTGTCGGCATGCATCAACTGGTTGTAGTCTTCAAAGAAAGGAAATTTAAAAGTGGGAAGATGTGGGTCGCCTGGGTGGCTCAGTCGGTTGAGCGTCAGACTTCGGCTCAGGTCATGATCTAACAACACTCCGTGAGTTCAAGCCCTGCATTGGGCTCTGTGCTGACAGCTCAGAGCCCGGAGTGTGCTTCAGATTCTGTGTCTCTTCTCTCTGCCCCTCCCCTGCTCATGCTCTGTCTCTCTCTGTCTCAAAAATAAATAAAAACATTAAAAAAAATAAAAGTGGGAAGATGTAAGACATAAAAGCCAAAATTACATATTTATTCTTATTTCTTTTAAAATTTATATCTTTGGCAATATAAAGTATATATGCACAATGTATGTATTAGGGTAGTAATACATAAATATAACTCATGAGGCAATATACTATGTTAAAGAGAATACCTCTGTAGCCAGAGTAAATGTGTTTTAATACCACATCCCATAATTACTGATAGGGTGAATTTCAACAATTTATTTTACCATGTCTATGTTTAAAATGTTCTTTATCTATAAATTGAATTATAGCAGGATTCTCGCACAAAGACAGTTCACTGAGGCTATCTTCTTCCAGGAAGCAACAACTTTATTCCACTTGCCAGCATCGGCTCAGTGGGTTCGTACCCAAAAAACTGAGCCCCAAATACAGTGGGGTGTATAGCCTTTTATGCGATTTCTACTTCTTTGTCTCCCATATATGGTGACACATATAGTCTGATTGGACACAGTCCAAGTTAGATAGCCGTTCAGATCTACAAGCTATGTATACGTGTATAGGAGTTGATAGACCATGTTGCCTTCCTTTGTTCTGAGGCAGCCTCCACCACATTCCTTAGGGAGAGGCTCTACGTCTACCACAAGATATGTGGGATTGTTGTTCATACATATAAAAATTAATACACAAAAAGTGTATTGAACAATACCTTGCATACTATGAACTAAGTAAATGTCAATTATTTTTATTATATATATATATATATATATATATATATATACACATTTATTGAAAATACGATAAAATCTTTTCAGAGATAAAGGTACAACATAAAAAAGTGAAGGACACAGAAGTAGAGGATGCAGATCTGTAAAAGGAAAGGCAAAGTACATGGTCATCCAAGGATCGCAGTTGACAGATGGCGTTCGAGTGCCATTTCTGTCCTGCCAGGACTTTGGTACTATATTTAATTATGATGATGATCGTTATTTTTGATGCCACAATGATTTCTGTAGGGGCTAAAATCATGTCTCATATCACTATTTTCCTCAAAGTCCATAGCAGTATTAAAATATAATGCAGATACAAAACAGACACAGTGGATTCATGTGTTTTAACTTGATTTTTATTAATATTGATTCAATAGGCCAATTCATAACATGTTCTACATATTACAAAGTGATAGTAAGCACATCAAACCAGAAACGTTAATGGTAAGCAAACACTGGTATGCAAACATTTTAGTATTGGAGTTTATAATGTTCCCTCAGAATAGTAATTTATAAGCAAATGTCTCCTATTTCATTCTCCTCTAGAATTTTGAAATCTTGAAAAAAATTTCCATTAAGTGCAACAAATCCTTAACATAAAATTTAAATAGTTGATAAGCTTCTCATATCGCAATTGTTAGCTTAGGGTTCTCAAGAGATTTGGTTCTGAAATTAGATACAATCACTTTTCTGCCAAAGAAAATTACATCAATTTAATGAAACTGTCACAAACTAGAACAAGCAATATACACATCAAATAGATCAGTTCTCAGAGATTAGTCTTCAAACTTCATGACTTTCATTCCAATAGAATAGCAAAAGTTGCTCAAATTCCAGTAATCTTTTTAGTTTAGGGAGTAATTTCTTCTCAATAGTGAAAGGACCTTTAGAATCTAAAGCATTAAGCTTATCAGTTTTATGTGATCATGTAATTTATCATCCTAACTGGGACACTTTGGAGAGTAATAGGAGGGGCTATTAATAGTTACTTGAGGGGTGCGTCTCAGTTGGTTGAGTGTCTGACTCTTGATTTCAGCTCAGGTCTTGATCCCAGGATCATTGGATCAAGCCCTAAGTTGGGCTTCACGCTCATTGTGGAGTCTGCTTAAGATTCTCTCTCCCTCTGGCCCTTTCCCCCCACTTGCAGGTGCACGCGAGCTCTCTAAAATTTTTTTGAAAATAAAAAAATAGTTTAAAAAATAATTACATGAGGCAGCAGCTATAAACTGGGACTATGTGGAAAAAAAAAACGTAGTTTTGGTGTCTCAATTGAGTTCCATCTGAACTGAATAAAAGATTTTTTGTGTTGTTATTGTTAGATTTACAGGCGTTTTTTCTTCTTATCAGTCTCCCTAGAATGTCTCTCACCTTAGGGTACTTTCCAAAGTTTTTCAATAGACATTTTTTCCCTTTTGTTTTGAGAATTTAAGTGAGAATTAGCCCCTGGGTCTGCTTAACAATATTCTTAGCACTTACATTTCTCTTTTGGGTAGGCATTGACTAAAGAAACATTAAACAAAACAAAACAAAACAAAACTGGCTGTGGTACCTAAATCTCTCAGTATTTTTAAATTGTGATCAGAAATTTGATTTTTTCCAAAATGTCTACCTTCCAAATAGAGCATCCTATAGATTGATTTGAATGTTGCTAAAAGTTTCATTGAAGATATCTTTTTAGTTCAAATCTGTTAGATAATATAAAAATCAATACCATTATTTGGGGAATTTTTTTAAACAAATAAATGTAGCTGGTTATAATTTTTTTTTAATTTGAAACTTATCTGTAAACATAGAGGACAAGAATGTCATATACAGAATTTTCTGCCTGCAGCAGTGTGAACTGATTGAGCCCACAACCTTCAGTATGAGAGTCTGCAATGCAAATAAACATAGAATCATAGCACTGAAAACTATTGATGCTGCGGACATGAAGTGAATTAAACATAACCTTGTAAATACTCATATTTCAATCAAGATATGAACATTTTTCATGTCATTTCATGGTTCTATTTTGAAGCAATAATTCATTATCTATGTACTGCTTTGCCATGATTAAAGTTTAAATGGATGAGCTAAATTCCACTGAGCTTTGGTAAAAACTTAAAACTTAATATTGAATAACAGTTCTGAGCAGTTTGTAAATAAAAACATTTAAATACAAAGCTCTATCACTGTAGCTTAAAGCAGGGGTTTGACATAAAATGAACAGTACAATCTATATAAGTAACCACATCTATACTGATAAATTTACCAAACATATTCTATTTCTATTAAGCCTTCATGAATTTAAATAAAAGTGTCTTTTTTTAGGTAACACATAAAATCTTCTGACATTCCACAAAGTAAAATGTTGTTCAAGTTAAGGTCACAAGTTGAAACATTCTAATCGGTACCACAGCTCATGATACAAAGTTCAGCATTCACCATCCTCAAAGAAACATACCTGACATATGTCACTCATCCAAAACATTCTTACCATTGAAAGCAAATACATAAATGGATGAGAGTTAAGTTAGCAAATGATGGAAGTTTGTCCTGAAAGTACACATCTTGTTGGAGCTCTATATCAAGCTGATTTATAACAGGTAGGTAGGCCTTTTTTTAAATAAATAGATAAACCTAAATTTTCCATGAGTTAGTTGCTACTCTAGGGGAGTGCAGGAAGTTCTGGTTTAAATAATTAAGTAGTATTCAAACGTAGAGTAGGAAATTCAAGTATTTTTAAGATTTTCTATTATTACTTATTTATTCTGCCATTACAGATTCATTTATTCAACAGACATTTATTGTACCCCTTACGTGAAGACAAGGTACACTAAACACTATAAAAACTAAACTAAGATAAAATGAAATCTATATACCCTGCCTGTGGTCGACAGAATAATGGCCCCTAAAGAGGTCTACTATCTAATCCCTGAAACCAGTGAATATTTACACAGTAAAAGGAACTTTGCAGATAATGGTTAATTTAAGGATTTTGAGATAGAATTATGTCAGGTTATCCACTTGGTTCCAACATAATATCACAAGGATCCTTATAAACAGGAGAAGGACGTCAAGTTCAGAAAGAAAAATTTGAACTATTCTTCTACTGGCGTGAAGATAAAGGAAAGGGTAATGAACTGAGGAATGTAAGTGGCCTTTATAAAGAAGCCAGAAAAGGCAGTTTCCTCAGAACCTCCATAAGGAATTTAGCCCTGAAAACATTGTGATTTTACTGTGGTAAGGCCAATTTTGAACTTCTGACTTTCAGAACTGTTATATTAATTTAATAAGATATAGTTATTTGATAAATAATAAATTTATGTTGTTCTAGACAAAAAAATTGTGGTGATTTGTTACAGCACTAACAGAAAACTATTCCACTGCCTTAAAGAAATTTGTAGACTAACAGAACTACAGCCTAAATACTCAAGTTAACAAAACCAAATCAATATCTCTTTGAGAGATAAAAGCATGAGTTCTGATAATGAATAACTAACAATTGGTAACATTTTTTGAGCAGTTATATGCCAGGCACATTAAACTAATTTTCACAATTCTTAGAGTAAAAATGTTTTTCACCATTTCTGAGATGAGAAAATGATTGAACTTTTATTTTACTTAAAGTAAAACTAATAATTGTAAGTGTCAGAGCTTGATTCTGTGCTGTGTGACTGCAGCTCATGATGCCTAAACCTCTGTGTTATAAACATGTCACGAAACCCCAATCTAGGAGAGTTAAGGAAGTTGAACAATGGAGACCAGGCAATGAATTTGTACACACATTAGTGGGAATGGGGAAATCATTCTTTAGACCAGGAGCAGTAAACATAACATACATGTCCTGCATAAATATCTTAGTTGAAGTCTTATGCAGCTTATAATCATAGTCACCTACATATGCTATATTTTATTTAATAGAAGGAATCCTGTTATATGAGATCTTAACTTTTCTCAATTCTCTGGTAGCCTTCACTGAGTAAATGTCCCCCCTGCTCCCCCCAGAGTAATCAGAGAGCCAGTGTGACATGGTGAAAACACACACATAAACACAATGGCCCAATGCGAATTTATTTTCTTTGTGTGTCCACGCAAAGTCTCATGAGGCCCGGCATATACTGAACACCCCAAGTATTCCTGAATAAATGAATTCACTAATGAGGATAACCAAAATATTTTATGGTTTGAAGTGTCTTAAATAGCAACCTAATATAACACTTCCACAAAGAATGAATTCCATCTCACTTGAGTGATTAGGTTCGTGCATTGGAATATGTAGTTTAAATGTCAGAATGAGAGATGTCTATTATTCTATTGAAATAATTTTAGTAGTGAGGAATTTAAGTGGGAAAATTACAACATCATACTTTAATTTTAGGAAAATGAGAAACCTAAATAGATATGTCTTGAAAGTTTGCTTGAGAGGTATAGGGAGTCTGCAACATAAGCTAATATCTGTTAAAATGGGAAGAGCACCAACTGTATGAAGCATTTTTAAAATAGAATTAACCAATTTTGCTGAGTGATTAGATGTAGACTATTGGGAGCAGAAAAAAGCAAGATAACTCCATTGTTTTGAAATTAGGCTACCTGGAGCTTCATGGAGCCACTACTAGGCATGTCCATATGATTTCTGTTTGGGACTTGCTAAATTTGGGACTTCATGTGAAATACCAGTCTGCAGTTCGTTTTCTAGGAAGCCATATTGCTGGTAGTGATTAGTAGGAATTTTTTTAAGTTTATTTATTTATTTTGAGACAGAGAGAGAGAGAGACAGAGAGGGAGAGCACTAGTGAGTGAGCAGGGGGAGGGGCAGAGAGAGAAAGGGAGAGACAGAATTCCAAGCAAGTTTCACACTCAGCTCAAGCCTGACAAAGGGGTCCATCTCACAACTGTGAGATGCGAGATCCTCACTTGAGCGGAAACCAAGAGTCAGAGGCTTAACTTACTGAGCCACCCAGGTGCCCCCAGTAGATTTTTATAAGGGAAGAAAAAGGAAGTAGAGGGCTGAACTCTAGCAAAACAACTGTTAGAATATCTGATCTGAATTAAGAGATTTCTTTTGCATGATTTCTACATGCCCCTAACATTGTCATATATATCATGTAAGAGGAGAGTGAATGCTGGGCTATAGAAAAGTTTTCCAGCACATTTTCTGTAATATGTGTCTAGAGAACATATTTTGGCAAACAGAAGTATAGTATTTTCTCATAGGTGATTAAAGCAGAAGAATTGCACTTAAAAAAGGGTAAATGGATACGAGGATATTTAAATAATAGAAATAACAGGGGAATGTTGAAGAGCTGAAAATAGTTAAGAAAAGTTTGCAGTTAGGATGAATATGGGTAACTCATTCTTTTTTTATGGAAGAAGGAATACAACACATCGAGGAGGACAGGTAAATTGAAACGAGAGAATTAAGGGAATCAGAATATTGGCATCATTGGAAGACAAAAAAAGAGTAAAGATTTCAAGAAAGATTCTCTTGTTAATGAACAAAATTCTGCAAATGGTTTGTGGGAATGAATACTGAGGGGGAAAGAAAGTTTGGGATCCATTTTCCTGTCTTTGGTTATTTCCAAGAAAGTGGCTTCAGTGGCTTCAATGGTACAGTCATAATTCAGATTGAAAAGGGCAACATGGATAAGAGATAAATCATTTGAGTTTTAAACTTATGAAAAATTTTAAGATGTTGGTGAAATGCTCAAGACAGAAACTTGAAGAGGCAACAGATTAGAAAATATAAAAAAAAAGTTATTTTGGTGGTTACACAAAACCTGAGGATGTTTATTTGCAGAAGGAAGTCATTGATAGAAGAGAAATGAGACTTGGGTCCAAGAGGGAAATGAAGGAAAAAAAAAAGATTAAGATAAGCTGTAAAAAGTGAAGAAAGAGGGAAAAGGGGGACAAGAAAGGTATTTTTGTAGAGATGAAAATGAAAGTGCCCCAGATAAGATTAACTCACTAAGACAGGCCAAAAAATGTATAGAAGCAGAGGCCCTGCAGGTGCACACACGTGCTCTGGTGAAGGCTATATTGTTTTGTTGGTTGGTTGGTTTGTGAAAGCTATATGGTAATGAAAAGATCCCTCAGAAATAGAGAGATGGTGGAATGGGCAGGGCAACTGGGTGGCTCTGTTGGTGGAGCATCAGACTCTTGATTTCGGCCCAGGTAATGATCTCAGGGTGGTGGGATTGCGCCCTGCTGTCAGGCTCCGCAGTGTGGGTGGAGCCTGCTTAAGATTCTCTCTCTCTCTCTCTCTCTCTCTCTCTCTCTCTCTCTCTCTCTCTCCCCCCCCCTCAGGTGCCCCATCACATACAGATATTTTTTTTAAATACATGTATGTGGGGCACCTGGGTGGCTCAGTCGGTTAAGCGGCCAACTTTGGCTCAGGTCATGATCTCACAGTCCGTGAGTTCAAGCCCCGCATCGGGCTTTGTGCTGACAGCTTGGAGCCTGGAGCCTGTTTCAGATTCTGTGTCTCCCTCTCTCTGTCCCTCCCCCATTTCATGCTCTGTCCCTTTCTGTCTCAAAAATAAATAAACATTTAAAAAAATTAAAAAAAATAAAATACATGTATGTGAATTCTATAATAGATAGAAGCTTTTTTTTTAAATTTGTGCCTTGTAGCTTGTCAGTTCCTTGGCAAACATAATGAATTTACTACATTTAAAAAGACTGGTATTGGCTGGATCAGTGTGAATGATGCTTTCCATGAACACACTGGAAAACCGTGAGGGATTCCCATTTCTGGCTACTGTTCTCCTCACACCCCAGGTGGAAACATTCTTCCATCTAGCCCATCGTTAAAAAATCCTGATGATTACACACAAATACAGGCAGTTTTTGAGTGACATGCTATCTCATTTCCATCACTGTTCTCTGTACTAGTAACCATCATTTGATGGCAAATTAAATGAGATAGACTGAATAAATATATTTATTTTCTATTCCCCTTAAAATTTTGTTAAAATGACACAAAACATATACAAATAAAGAATAAAATTATAACAGTGCTAGCAATGGGAAAATATGCCATCAGTGGTTCAGAAATCTGAAGACATGTCTGGAAGAAAATAAGGATCAAAGTGATAGAGATTAAGCAGAAGAGAGTGCAAACCAAGTTAAAGAAAATATTTCTAGGAAGTTCAGCCCACCTTACTGTTACTCTACACCAATTTTTTCTTCTTTACTTTCCCAATTATGGGGTTCACCACCTTTAATACTCTCCTGTAAGAAATCTTTAAAATGTGATCTGCCTGATCTGTCTTCTGTTTCCCAAATAACCTGCACAGTTTCTCTTAGATCTCCAATGAAAACAAACACAGATGGTTATTGACAGATGTCATGGCAGATACTTCTGCAAACCCTTTTAGCATTTCATGTAAAAGTAGATGAAATCAACTACAGATCACTAAAAATCTAATGCAAATCCACCATGAAAGTGAAGCAAGAAGAAATCTAAGGCAAATCCACCCATGAAAGTGAGGTACAGATATAATTACTGATCACAGAGAAAACAAAACAAAAATACAGATATAGATATATATAGATAGAAGTATACATATACATGTAGGTCTATCTGTCTATCTATCTATCTATCTATCTATCTATCTATCTATCTATCATCTATCTAATGGAGACTACTGAAGTTCTACGGTGCCTCTCTCTTCCTGCCTTCTTCCTTCCTTCCTTCCCTCCTTCCTTCCATCCTTTCTTTCTCTACCCCGCCCCTATGCTTACTCTGAAAATTGACAAATTCCTGAAGGCAAAAAATTGTCCCAGAATGTAAAGCTAATTGCCAGAATGCATGTATATATGCAAATATATAATTTTCACTGCTAATATGTAACACAGATGCAGTAATAATTTCACTGCTAATACATATCACATACAGATACAGTATAGTGAGGATTCAGTGTTAATTTCTGATCTTTCCTTACAAAGGTATTGATTAAATTCTTATCAGAGTAACTAACATCTTTATCCTTTCCCTAGTTTTCTTATGCCAATACCATTTATATTTCTATTTACTGAGTGAATATTAAAGCATGTGCTAAACTGTAGGTGATTAAGATCTTATAATCATAGCTAGTAGTATAGATAGATAGATAGATAGATAGATAGATAGATAGATAGATAATCTAAAAAAAGCCAGGCATTGCTTGAAAAACTGTGTAGATTTTGGTAAGCAGGAAAGATAGTGACTGCTCTTTGGGGCACATAAGCAAAACATGTAAATAATAGCAATTTAGTGAAAAACTGCTTTAAAAATTAAAACAGAATTATAGAAGAAAGCAGTAGAGTATACCTATAGGTACAGTAATGGTCTATTTACTACATAAAAAGACTTATGTGATGGTATTTAAGACTGAACTGGTTTGAAGGAGAGAACCAGATGAGGATTTGGAAGGGATAAGGGAAGAGGAGAAAGGAGATTTCCAGGCAAAGAAGATGGTAAGTTCGAAAGCTCAAAGGTAGGAAAGAGTTTGGATCATCCAAGGAACAGAAAGAAGACAACTTATAGGACCTTCCTCAGACATAGCTTCCTCTAATATTCAATGAGAATAATAAACGACTTGTAATTGAGAGCTGCTGTGAGGGTTGAAGGTGAGAATGAATGTGGAACATTTAGTAGACACTGCTCTGTCATATATTAGAAGATGCCATTATAGTAACCAATTATTATGATGATTAAAAATTCTTAATTATCTACATTTTAGTCCCTGAAAATAAAGCACAATATTATTCTTCAAGGCTCACCTAACAACATATAACAAAAGCAAGTATTTTGAGATTAGGATGATGATGTGGAAGATGTTTGTGGCATTAAGTTTTACACCAAAGTGAATTTTTAAGAATAAAGATGGTGAGCAGCATGCAATATGGCATATTATAAATAAAGATAAACTTGAGTAAGATGCATGAATTCACATTGAGGCTCTACCACTGATTATTTGCTTTCTTTGAATCACTTGCTCATTATCTTTAGGTTGCATTTTCATCTTCTCTGAAACGGGAATAATGACATGCTCTTACAAAGTCGATGTAAAGACTCACATCAAATTATTTTATTTTCAACACAGCACTTAATATTTTTTGTTTCAAAACGTTCACCTACTCATTACATTGTTCTTAGAATACCACAACTAGAATGTAAGTTCTGTTAGAAACAGAGCTTGGAGGGCCTCCTGGGTGGCTCAGTCAATTAAGCATCCAACTTTAGCTCAGGTCATGATCTCACGGTTCATGGGTTCGAGCCCCACATCAGGCTCTGTGCTGACAGCTCAGAGCCTGGAGCCTGCTTCAGGTTCTGTGTCTCCCTCTTTCTGTGCTCCTCCCCTACTGACACACACTCTCTCTCTCTCTCTCAAAATATAAACATTTAATAAAAGAGAAAGAACTTGGTCTGTTTGTTTGTGTCTGTTTCTGGGTACTTATAATCATGCCTGGCATTTAGAAGCTATACTGTTTATTTAGTAAATGATTGAGCAAAGGAATGAATGCTATCCAGTTTAAGTGATTTATCTATGAAATGAAAAATTTGTATACTTCACAACACTTTCACCAAGTTTAAATGATGTTTAAATTACCAAGTTTAATGATCCTATATTATAGGATCAAGAGTAAGATTCAGCCCTGTGTGTCAGAGGTCCTTTAGGGATGATGGCATCATGCAAATTTTCAGGGCTGTACAAGGTAGGAAATATGCTGGACTGCTGGAGACCCTGGAGACTGAATGATTAGGTGAAGTAGGTCAATGAGAAGAGTTGGTGTGTAAAACTTTTATAGACACATTGAAAACAAAAAAACCCTCAATTAATGCCCTGAAGAGACAGTAATAGAAAACACTTTTTCAAGCAAAATTTTAAATGAAATGAGTCATTTTGATTTTTTTTCATGTTTTGAGAAACATAACTATGAGTTTAAGGTGCAGCATGGTAAATAATGATTACAAATACACACACACAAAAAAAGATCATTATGTGAAGGCTTTCTTGTAAAGACTACTAATTACATCAGCTTTTTTTAGTTATGCTCATTCACATTCAATAACAACATCCTAATAAGCATCAACTTCAAACATAAAGGGCATGAATCATGAAAAATCGGTACTTTCCCTCAGCACAGGTAAGATCAATTAGGAGTTCCTGGTAATAGCTCACAGATTTGAGTTTAAGAGAATGAGGGATTTTTTTCATGAAGAGTTTTTACTTTGAACATCCTTCCAGACTTATAAAGAACAAGTCAACTGAATTCTTTCAGGGATAAATCAAGCTTACTAAATTGATTAACCTCGATATTTCTCCTAAGGTATGTTCTCCACCATTTATATGTAACCAAATACTTTGTGAAACATTTTCAACAAGCTCTCCTTCCTAGACAATGTGTGTGCCAGTGAGTAATTCTTATAGACCAATAGTAAGGTGTTGAGTGGAACAAAAGCTTTTCCATCCAAGGCCTAAGTTAGGGATTTTTGAGTGAAGAATTCCTGACTCTCCAGATTATAATTAACAACCCAACACCACTAACCATATCATCATAATTACTTCTCCATTTACAAAATCCACAAATTCTCTTTGAAGATTAACATGGGTCCATTATGTAACATGAATATTATTTTCCTACCTCACTCCCTTCCCAAGTCCTACTCTTCTGGTACATTTTAAGGTATTAACCCCACAATGTGGAGTAGAACTTAATACAATACTGGATATCATGAATCCTTTAGTATATTTTCCAACATACTGGTTTTAAACATATTTATTTTGTTTTTTTATTTGCCAGTTATTTTTCGACTAAGATATTAGGTTATATATGTTATATATGTTGTAACATATATATATGTTGTAAATATTTTTACATTGGGTTATATATGTTGTAAATATTTTTGTCAGTCTATTTTTATCTATCCTTGAATTGGTTTTGATCCAAATCCTCAGCCTACCAAAAGAGTGAATAGAAACACCTAAAAGTCATGCCAAAATTGGTTTGACCTCTTCAGGGACCTTAGAAATGGATATGACTTGGTGCACCTGGGTGGCTCAGTTGATTAAGCGTCTGGATCTTAACTTCAGCTCAGGTCATGATCTCATGGTTTGTGACTTCAAGCCCAGCATCAGGATCCACTCTGACAGTATGGAGTCTGCTTGGGATTCTCTCTCTCTCTCTCTCTCTCTCTCTCTCTCTCTCTCTCTCTCTTTCTATCTCTCTTCCCCTCCCCACTTGTACTGTATTTCTCTCTCAATATATAAACTAAAAGACAAATTTTTTGTCTACATTGTTTTACCTGGGAGACACAACAGTCCTTTATGTATCCTATTGTCTAAGATAGATCTATAATGACTTCAATAATCAAGAAGACAAGCATCCTATACATGAGGATATACACCTCCTGGACCTTATTGTCTGGACTTCTGACTTACAATATCCTCTTAAATACAATATAAACTTACTGAATTTTAATGATTTCAACCAAATAAGTCATGAGATGAAATATTCACTTGAAAACTTTGATGCAAAGGATAAAAACCAAACATTTCAACTTGATTATTGTATTTTCTAAACTATATGGAATGACAGTACCTGTTAAGTCACATCAACAATATAAAATATGTATGCACAGTATTCAGGTACCAAATAAACACCACCATAAATAAATCAAAAGTGTAAAAATTACCTGCATAATAAATAGAGTGTTTATAAATGTATAGTCATTTTACAGGTACAGAGAGGCCTCTGATGTTTGACCATCTGGCAGTTTGGACAGGAGATGTCCTTGAGGCAGATGCACCTGTGAAATACTAAAAGTTCCTTTGCAACTGTTAGTCAAGTAAGTGGGTTTAGAAACATAGCTATGAATATAATAAAATGTCTGGTCTCTGCTAGGAACTTTAAATTCATGCATCAGTAAAGTAACAGCTAAATCTTCTTGTATGTTTCATTGGATTCAATGGTTTCTTCCAAACACCTTAGGTGGAAAGAATAGCATTCCTTGTTGACCGCCTGTGGTGGTATCTGGGATTAAGAAAAATTGTGTTGACTTTGACTCTTTCTTTTTAACTTTATTTATTTATCTGGGGGGAGGGAGGGGCAGAGAAAGAGGGAGACAGAATCTCAAGCAGGTTCCACTGACAGCACAGAGACCCACATGGGGCTTAAACTCATGAACTGTGAGATCATGACCTGAGCCGAAATCAAGAGTAAGGCACTTAACTCACTGAGCCACCCAGGCACCCCAACATTGACTCTCAAAAACACAAAGAAAGGAAAGCTAGAGGAGGGAAATAAAATTCATTAACTTCATTTTATTAAAAAGGAAATTGATACTTCAACACAGAATTTCCCTCATGACATCACATAGTAAAATGAACCAAAGTTTCCAAATACCAAGTCTATTGGTATTTCTACTACACCATAAGATTCTAAGTATTTTATAACATGAAAACTAAAAAATCCAATTTTTAAAATAGCCAAATATAAAAACCCAATTTATATAATGTTTATATGCAGTTATATTAGGTTTAGAAAATAAATATATATATGTATATATATATATATGTATACACACACACACACACATACACACACACACACACACACACACACGCACAAATTCATTGCAACTGTTATGCTTGAAATAAATCATAAGACATCATGGCATTTTGTGGGATAGGGAAAATTGAGAGATGCCAGAAGAATAATAATTCTTCATTTAATGTTTTTAAGAAAAATGTATTGATAATTTGAGTTGTATATTTTTCCCTACATTTAGATGAAATACATTTAGAGAACTACATTTCTCCCTACATTTAGATTGAATGTAACACCCTCCACAAGGTCCTTTACGCTTGACTGAAATCTTTTTTTTTTTTTTTTTAATTTTTTTTTTTCAACGTTTATTTATTTTTGGGACAGAGAGAGACAGAGCATGAACGGGGGAGGGACAGAGAGAGAGGGAGACACAGAATCGGAAACAGGCTCCAGGCTCTGAGCCATCAGCCCAGAGCCTGACGCGGGGCTCGAACTCACGGACCGTGAGATCGTGACCTGGCTGAAGTCGGACGCTTAACCGACTGCGCCACCCAGGCGCCCCTTGACTGAAATCTTTTAAAATAATTCTAGGTAGGGGCACCTGGGTGGCTCAGTCGGTTGAGTGGTCGACTTCAGCTCAGGTCATGATCTCACACTCCGTGAGTTTGAGCCCCGTGTCGGGCTCTGTGCTGACAGCTCAGAGCCTGGAACCTGATTCGGATTCTGTGTCTCCCTCTCTCTCTGCCCCTCCCCTGCTCATGTGCTCGCTCTCTCTCTCTCTCTCTCTCTCTGTCTCAAAAATAAATAAAAACATTTAAAAAACTTAAAATAATTCTAGGTATAATCAACTGATACACCAAAATTCTGAGTAGAAATCCTAATCCTGCAAGATATGTTACCACTCATATTAGTTCTTTTGCTAACAGACAAGAAAATGTTGAAGCCCTGGAGATTTTGACTCAGCTTTCTTGTTTTGATTCAATTTTATTTCTCCTAAGGCTGAACTTGAGAAATATTTCTTCTTTTATGTTACCCATTTTACCTCCCTATCCTCTTCTTAATTCCCACTGCTCTCTTTTTCTAATACTAACACACATCTGATTTATCCACACAGGAAAATCGTGCCTATGGATGTCTCTATTGATGGTTAATTGTCATGAGAATAACTCTTAAAAAGTTAATATTTCTATGTGGGTTGCATCTTGATACAATTTCTATCAACTACAATTTAACATTTTCCTTGTTATATTGTTTTTTCTTCCCTTCCTGTCTTTTCTCACACAGCCATATTCGTTTTGAATTTTCCTGCTGAGAGGTGACTGTTTGATTAGCCGCATGAAAAATACAGTTTTAACATCATTTCCATTAATATTCACTTTGTTCAGTAACTGACAAAGAGAAACATCAAATATCTATAGGGTGGATTAATATGGAGTAGAGGTTTCAATGTGCATCTCTTGTTTTTCTCTCACTTGACATGTAACAAAGGAGTCCTCAGAGATATCACATTGTGGCCTGGGTGACAGAAGGCTCTGGGAGTTCATGGTTGACTTTGTTATTTGATAGCTGACCCAGGAAAGATCTGACTAATGCTTAGGAGTGCCTGCTGAAAAACGACTCAGCTGGGCAGAACATGTGCTGAGACTAAATGGCAGCAGAGAATCTAAACACCTGCTGTCTGGTGAACTGAAATAGGCAACTGTAAGCTGGGAAAAGTGATTTAAAAAACAGACAGCCAAACTACACATCTTCAAGAAATCCTGTGTTGGTTTAGGTATATTACACAATGCTCAACCGGAGTAAAGACTATATCCCAAGGAGTTGTTTAGAACACAGAACAAACAGATCGGAGGAAAATAGAACACAGAAATTTTGGATATAATGGACTGTTTGATTCCCATAATATAGCTGTATACTAAAGCACTGGCCTTTACAATAGTCAAGGCCTCCCTCTGGCTGTGAGTTACTGCTATGCCTCCCTCCAGGGTGCATGAGAATAAAAGCCCAGGCAGTGGGGGAAGGAGGATTATCAGGAATCCAAGAGGATGATAGAGAACTGGGGATAAAACGCTGTGCCCCGTCCTCTTCCTTTTTCTCAGTAAATAAGAATTGACATTCCAAAGCCAGTGCTGAACAAGGCCCTAAAGCATTCAGTTATTTTCAAGCCAAGTGAAAATGAAAATCTGCTTTTATGAAATATGGGCTTTATGAAGTAGTATAGGTCCAGAAATATAGGGAAGAAATAGAAAGAATACTGGTAACGAATGATACCATTCCAAGATTTTTCACTGAAAATGGGAAGAACAAGAACAGAGCCCATGGGTTAGAGAATGACTAACAGAAGGAGCTAGTAGATAGCAAGTCCTAGTCGTACCGCTGAGGCACTTGTAGGATTCCTCTTTGACTAGAGTATACAGAAACTTTAAACATTCAAAACTAGGAAAGAAGGAAGGCAAGAGGCAATTTATCCTATTTATGAAAGTGCTGCTTTGGAACACTTGGGAAAAGTTGCTTCCAGATAGTTCTGCAAAAATGTACGTCTACTTTTACCTGAAGGGCAGATGATACTCCATCTGAATGTCAGTGGTTTTAAGAAGAAAAACATGAATTGTTTTGGGGCAAATTCCATGCATACTGACACCCTCTGAGAACTGCCCTTCCTTCATTAAATATCACAGTGTAGGATCTGATATTGTGCCTTCTCGAATAGGACTGTGAAGATCAGGCTGACCAGAGGCCTTGGCAGAAATAATGGGATAAAAGATGACTTCACTTGAAATCATGAGGATTGTTAGGCTACAACTCCTCACGTTTGCTGGATCTGATAAAAGTCTGTAAGGATTGGATGTGAGGAAGTGGAGGTTGCTCTTGAGGAATGTGGCTCAAATACCTGTACACTGAGGCTAGAAAATCAGATTTTAAAGGTTGTAGCATCAGCTCCAAAGCCACCATGGTCTTGACAACGATGAGCAGTGTTTAAGGCCTCAAAGAGAGGAGGCCAGGTTGTTCTCATTCATAACAGAATTCTTTTTGTTTTTATTTTTATTTATTGTTTTTCTTAATATTTATTTTTGAGGCAGACACACACACACACACAGAACATGCGAGTGGGGGAGGGGCACAGAGAGCTGGAGACAGAATCTGAAGCAGGCTCCAACCTCTGAGCTGTCAGCACAGAGCCCAAAGTGGTGCTTGAATTCATGAGCCATGAGATCATGACCTGAGCCGAGGTCGACACTTAACTGACTGAGCCACCCAGGCACCCCAGTGACACAATCTTTTTTAAAGTCCAGGCTGAGGAAAGGGACTGTGGGCAACTTAAAATTAGTAATGACATTGTTAATTGCTGCCTTTCTGTTGGAATCTAGTTCCCACATTCTTATTTTTGTCTCTAGGAGGTCCCAGAGGGAGAATTTCACTACATGCATTACTAGCGTCAACTTCCATACTGTCCATGTTATATGTTCCTGCCATGACACAGTCTAGCCACTGCACCACCGTCAAGGAGGTCATTGTGGCTACACCTGCCTAGCACTTCATAGGAAAGTTAATTTTTCCGCCAGTCCTGGGCTATGTATTGGGGCCGCCTCTTTCAGGTGGCCTCCTAAGTCAGAAGCCAGAACAAAGCCGGTTTTGTTTCCTTCTCAACTTCTGCCAACACCATCTCTTTCACCATTACTGTCCTCGTTGACAGGGAACTTTCTGTGCTAGTTTTCAAATAGCTCTTCCTGTGCCGTGGGCTCTCATAGCCTTTGTCAAGATGCCAATTCCCTTCCCCAAAGCCAGGTGCTAAAAGGAAGCATGATAATCTCTATATTGCTCCCCAAATCCCAGAGGCCATTCTGCAGCCAGAAAAGCTCACTTATTTCTGACCTACAACACCATGGTGTTCCAGACTCTCCTGGTTCTTCCCATCGTTTGGCTCAGTCATCACCAGGAAGCAATTCTGTGGCTACAATCCAAATGTAATGTGAATAAAGCAAGATAGAAGGTAAATGGCCACTATCAGCATAAGCTGTTAAAAATAAGCCACAAGAGGACAGAATCTCTGTATTTTCTTCTTTTTTCTTATTTCAAGCAGTTTGTTGTCAAATAAATGAATCTTGAATTTCTCTACTACGAGACATTAAGTAAGTATTCAACTGAGGGAGAAAGTAACTATTAAACAGATACTCAATGACCAACAGTTGAATGAATGAATGGAAAGCTGACTATTTAGAGTAGGAACATGGCATACAATGACCTGTTTTCAAACTGTTCTTCCTAAATTATTTTCACTTGTAGTATCTTATATAATTCTTTGTTTTCTTTAATAAATATGAAACTTATATATATATATATAGAGATGCTTAATATTTCTGATCTAAGAATGGATAATTTCTAAATATTATAAAGTTTTCCTTATTTTGCTACATGTGTCTTTGTATGTAAGTACCTTTCCCTTCACATTTCTTAATTATAGGAAGAATTTGATCAGAGTTGTCCCGTAGAAAAAAATAATGATTTTTAGAAGTAAAATAGACACTAATAGATGCTGAGGCAGGCTTTGTGATCCTTCTTGATGAATGTGCATAAAAATGATAAATCAAGCCTATGATTCAGCTGTTACAATATAGATCATCGCTGCTATATGATGACAGCTCAAATATGGTCTTCCTAATCTTGCTCCGAAGCCAGGATGTCAGGCAGATTTTTGTGTAATAGTGAGAATATGCTGAACAGCATTTAAGATTTAAGAAGTTTTACATTATAGTATAGATTCTAAAGTTGATAAATGTAGACTCAGCATTACCTCACAAGAGATGATGGGGAAGTACTTCATCAAGTGGAATGGTCCTTCCTCCTTCTTAAGGTTATACAAGTCTGAGGATATGGTGCTTGATGAGATGCCTAGAACACAGAAAGCTTTGGGTCTGCAGTCCATCAACAGTAGTCACTAGAATTTTATTCCAAGGATGTGTGGTCACTTGAGAAGGGCAGCTCAGGGTCCACCATGCCAAGCTGCTAAAGAGCAACTGCTATTAGTGTTCAACGTGCAGAGATCTGCTGCCCCCCCGTTGGACTTCCTGCCACAGGGTCCAGGTCACAGTGTTCACTGCACCTGCAGAATCTACCCTTGTTGCCCACATCCAAAACACCCCTTTTTAAAAATGTTTCTTTCTGAGAAAAGGAGAGAGAGCACAAGCCAGGGAGGGGCAGAAAGAGAGGGAGAGTGGATCCGAAGTGGGCTCTGTGCTGACAGCAGAGGACCTGATTTGGGGCTGGAACTCAGGAACTGCGAGATCATGACCTGAGTGGAAGCTGGATGTTCAACCAACTGGGCCACCCAGGCGTTCCCCAAAAATCGTTTTTTATATTTCCTTGGGCAGGGCAACTGTACCTCTTCTAGGCTTATCACCAAACTCATTGAGTCAGCCAATATACTCTTAAAACAAATGCCTGGTTTGAAGTGTTACTATGTTATATTAAAATACAGCCTCCACAACACAAAACATCCTTTCTATATGAAGAGACCAAAGTTTAAAAAAATTAAGTCTTTTTGAAAACCTTGACAATCAATATGACATATCTATCTATGCACCTATTTGTGTATCTATGTATCTATCATCTACCTATAGATATGTCATGCATATAGTTAGATATGGCTAGATAGATATCAGTAGGACAATACCAGCAAGACGGTACAATTTAATATGTTGATATATTATCATGCCACGCTGGCAATCTCACTTATTCATTTATTTAACAAAATATTAAGAAATTTGAAAACACGGTTATTCAGGTAGCTATCACTGGAAAAGGGTAACAACATGGGCAAAGGCTCTTCCATTACTGGAACTAATTTTCTATGTTTCTGTATTTAAAGAGAAAGACTATAAACAAAATGTAAAATAAATTAGACACAAGATAAAAGGACAATAGGAAAATACTAGAGGCCTTAAGACAGTTGCTATGAATGTCACTTAACAAACATTCTTGCTGATTAGTTGGGTAGCCCCAGGCAATGTAAATAGCTGTTAGGAGAGATTTTCTTTACAAAAATACTTAGAGTTGGCTACATAAGAAAACCAAGATATCTACATAAATCTATGTCTCTTACCATACAAATCAGTATATTTCCAATTTTTTTTTACAATTGTAACATGTATCATCCAAATAAGTTCCCTTTAAAACAATTATGAATCAATGAAAAAAAAAAAAGTAACTGTTCACCACATAGCACGTCAAAAGCCCTGTGCTAATCAGTCTAAGTGGTTTTTAGATTAATTTAATATAAACAAAATGCCAGGACCTGACTAAAAATCAGATGCCAAGACTTTTGACAGCATCTGAGATTAACACAGTTATTTCCTCATGAAAGATCATGAAGAGTCAAATGAAGAATCTGTTTCCTGTTAATCTTGTAAATAAAAAAAATGTAAAATGTTCGAATCTAAGCTGAACAGTCATTGAACAGCTGTTTTTGCAGCAAAAAAGGTGAAAGGGGTTCTAACTATCTTCCTGTAGGTGACTGATGGGAGAAATTTCTTATCATTAGCATGCAGGAAATCTGAGACTACATTTCTCTTTTAGTTGTATGTCATTTTATTGAAGTTCTTTATATGTTGAACACATTAATTTGTACCTGAAAATAGTGCAAAGTTCTGAAATTTGTGTAAGGAAAGCAAATAAGACATCCCAGACCTTAGATACTGATAAATCCTACGGTAGCATTGACCACAGTATGTTGATTATTTTTTGCAACATAGTCCTGGGAAAAGAAAGAAATTGGGCTATTGATTCGCTTGCATTAAACATAAACACACGCGCACACACACCCACACACACACAAATAATTTTCACACACACACGAAGAACAGCATTTCTCAAATGAGATACAAATGTATTTAAAAAAAAGTAAATAGCAATCAATATGTATAAAATACAAAAGAGAGTCAACAGTATGATACTATTTTTAGTTATTATACACTACAGTCCACTTGAATGTAAAAATAATATTTCATTAGACAAGAGCACTTATGAATTTTAGCAGTTATTCACTAAGAAGAGTTTGATATAAAATGTCCCAAGGTTCAAATTTCACTAGAACATAGATGTAATCTACCAAATCTGGTGGAAGGTGAATCACATTTAAAAAATTAATTTCTATTACAAAAGGGATTACATTCCATTCCTAAAACTATTTATTCAAATTTGGGAGGGAAATATTAAAACGGTGCTACATTATTTACAGGATTTTTCTAAGCTCATGAGATGCATATTTCTTTGTCCCATCACCCTGGGTAACTAGAATATCCCAAGTCTCAACTGTAATATATTTTAAAAGGAATGGGGGAGGGGAGAAAACCATGGAAACCATGGGAACATTTTCATAATGTTGCAAAGACCATGTTTACACTATTCACAGCATTGTCCTCAGTACCTAGCATGGTGCCTGGCTTATAGTAGACTATCACTAAATATTCACTCAAAGAAGGAGTAAAATGTTCTCTCTGTTCCTTTGAAAATTTGCAAACATTTCAACATTTCTTTGCAAGCACGTCAACTACTCAAGAGAAGTTTCTTAAATACTTGAATTTAAGTGTACATATTTTTACCACACTCAAGAAAAAGAATTAGGGTAATCATAATCAAAGAAGTATGATACATATTTATTATCGGCACACATGTGGCCTTTTAGAATCAATTAATGAATTTATCCTTCCTCTCTCCCCTTCCTTCCTTTTCTCCTTCTTCATAGTAAAGCAATATGTTCTATGAAACCACCACCCTCTCCAGAGGCTAAGACCTTGAAAATAATTTTCCTCTAGTCATGTGATCCTCCCTGCTCCCATGTTCCTGACTCCCTCACCCCATTTAACCATGTCCCTCAATCTTTCATTATTATTTTCTTGCTTTCCTTTTCAGATATTTTTCTCTTTGTTGTGTATCTTTCATAAATAAATTCAGGTAAATAAATATATATTTAATTTTGGTTCTTTTAGCTATATGAGTAAGTTGTCATTAAGCTTTTAATTTTAGGTGACCTATTCTCATTTATCGTGCTTTTCAGATTCATGCATTAGTAAACAGCACTGAAGATCTTTAATTTATACTATTGTATTAGCATCCCAATTTCTTCAACCATTGTCTAGCTATGGGGCATTTGGATTATTTCCTCCTTTTTTCCTATGATATTATTTATAGCATATTTTTGAATATTCTGGTACATATCTTCCAAGCTTCAGATGCAAAAATGTACCTTGGTTATATACTTAGTTTGGTAACTGCTGAGTCACAGGATATGTGAATGTTCGACTTTATGATGCAATGACAAACCAGTGAATATAAAAAGGCGTCTTTTCTTTGCTTGATTTGCATTTCCCTGATTACTAATTGTTTTGAAGAATAAATAATTTTAACAGATATTTTAACTCCTTAAGAAACTCTTTTTCCCCTAATTTACTAATAGTTTTAACACAAATTTATGTCAAATTTTATCAAATTTATTGTTTGTGTCTATTGAAATATTTATGTACTTTTTCTCTTCATCAACTATGAAGCCGTATCAGCCAAATACAATAATTCAATTTATACTACTTTTATGGCTTCTTTAAGGCCATAATGCCTTTTATGCCTTCTTTAAGGCAACTTTCCTTTTCTTGCCTTCAATATTCAAGTAGACATTTTTATTCAGGTTCTTTAAGAACACAGACTTAATTTGGATAAAACTGTAATGGTTTCTCTTTATCCATAATTATCATTTTTAAAAAGCTTCATCTGATGGTGTCCCTATTTTGAGGTTCTATATACATATATATATGTATTTCTTATACTTAGGCAATATATATATAACATACATATATTTCTCATAATTGGGCAAATATATCAGCAACTATTTTCAGGTTTATGATTGTTGATAAAGTCTAACATATCAAGTAAATAAATACAGATTTGATACAGTGTAAAATAATTTTTTAGAGTTACAGAAACCTAATATGAATACCCATTTCATTAATTACTAGCTTTGTAATACTTAGAAATTCATATGCTTCTTTGCACATCACTTTATCTATAATAATGTATACTTTTTGCTTGTGAACATGAGAGACCTATTCTATATGAAGTAGATAAATAATTGGTATTACTTTTTATAGCCAGTGTAATTACTATCATTGATATTGTCCTATAACAAATAAAAAGAGACAGATATAACATAAAGTGAGATTTTATAAGAAAATCTGTTAGAATCTTATACTAGACATATAAATTCCAAAATTTCAAATAATCTGAGAATTGCAAACATGAGTACTTAAAAGTAATACCTCCTTTTTCTAAGATTATAATTAAGCCTTGAAGTGTCCAAATGAAATTCACATTCTGTTCTTTTATTTAAAGGGAGCACTGACCTCCATTTAAATATTCACAGTATAAAAGTGAGTTTGTATGTGCAGAATTAGGCTTACCTTCGGGCTGATTTTGGAAAGATAACTGTGCACTTAATTCTATATTTTGAGTTAATAAATGATTGTTTCCATAGATGAATGATGACTAATTAGAAAAATGAGCTTTTCAAAATTTATTTTTTCCATGGCTTGTAAACAATTAATTCATTCATCATGTATTAGATATGTTTCTTAATTTAAGAAAAATTATCTTATTATGCTTTTAACATCAGTACAGATAAGGTGATATAAAATTTAGATTTTCAGAGATTATTATAGAAAATTAATTTGACAGACCAACTGCATGCTATTTGGAGTAGTATTTTGGAATTCCTGATTCTAAATAATCAGAAGTCTGAATAATTAAACAAAACAAAACAATACAAAACAAAACGAAAACTACTCCTTCATTGTGTATAAGGGAAGAAGCCAGTCCCAAGAAAGTTTACAAAAAAGAGCAAGCTCAATGCAGTAAGAGATTGAGCAGGTGATTCACTTGGATATTCTATGTAATCAAATAGAAAGATAGTTTTGGGTTTTTTTTTTTAATGTTTGTTTATTTTTGAGAGAGAGAGAGAGAAAGAGAGAGCATGAGAGGGGGAGGGGAAGAGAGAGGGAGACACAGAACCAGAGGCATGCTCCAGACTCTGAGCTGTTAACAAAGAGCCCTATGTTGGGCTCCACCTCAAAGACTTCAAGATCATGACCTGAGCCAAAGTCAGATGCTTAATTGACTGAGCCAGCCAGGCACCCTGTGATAGGGTTTTAACAAACACAGGAAGTGGAAATGTTAGGTTTATGGGTACATACAAAAAAGAAAAAGTTAGGAACTAGGGCTATAGGTTAAAGTAGTTATGAGTGTCTTACAGTGATGTCCTAGTTTTTCATCATTCTAATTTTATCAGCTAAGCTACAGCATTCTGAGTTCACAAAATTTATACTAGGAAACTACAGAAACTTAGAATCCAATTAAAAAGCCAAAAATAGACCATCTTTCTTTACCCATCATCCACAGTGAAAGACTTAGCATTGCAGTACTGAAAACATAAATCTACATTAATATAGTATAGTTAATATGAACTTGAATTACATAACTCTTAGTGATAACTATTTACTTATTTACCAAACCATTTATTAATTTATTATTCAATCAAAATTTATTCATTTATTAATTTATCATTCAATCCAAATTTATTCAGAATCCAATCCGTGCTAAATATTCTGTTAGATGTTGAGGGAGAATAATATTTTCCTCTTTAAGAAGATCCCAATTATATAGTAGAAAAGAGGGGACAGGTGTTTATACATGATCTCTAATCATTAAAACCCCACACAAAATCTTGGAATTCACTTTAAAAGTAATCAACTTGTCTAAGATCCACTCTCCACATAAATTTTGCTTGTTGTATCTAATCATCTTCAAGACTTAAATCAACTCTCATCTCACTTGTGATGTATCCCCTGACCAACTACAATCTTGTCTAGCCTCCCTAGAATAATTTCCTATTAAGTCCTAGGGGTATGAAAGTAGAAAATATGCTTATCTTATATTTCTATAATACATTACAGTAAATGCTCAACAATTCACACTGAATTAAAATGTTTGTTAAAGTAAGCAACTCACAAAAAGTCAATAGATATACTCCCTAAGGTATGTAAATGGCACTATGGTTATTTAAGACTCTTAGGAACTAGCCCAAAGTGTATAAAATATTTAGGCACACTTTAAATATATATAAAAAATAAATTTAAAAACTTTTTAATCACTGAAACTTTTGGATGACATTTCAAATAAAATGGAAGTTGAAGTTATTTTGTGTCATTTGGTTAAAATATAACAAAAGTATAAATACATTTATAAAATATGTATGTAAGAGAAAAAGGTAACATTCTTCTCAAAAGGAGAGAGCAAATGACTTCATAGTCATTATCAGTGCTTCTGAATAACACTGACTTACACTAATGAGCTTAAGATTCTGCCAAAATCTATTTCTATTTCTCACACTAGTGAGAAAAATCTATCACAAAACGATAAGTAAAATTTAGATTTAATCAACTTCAAACATAATGATATAACTATGTTTTAAAACGTCAAGATTAATACATCTCAAAATTGATTATTCTTGCTAAATTAAAATTCAAGGTTAGCAATTCTACCAAATGAATTTTAAGTAGCCAGACCATATCTAGTTAATGACCAGTCCCTTAAATAAAAATTCTGATCAAACATTTCGGTTTAGTAGATGTAGCCCAATAACCACATTATTTTAGTTGATTTTCAAAAAATATGTTATAAAACATGTCTACTTAGATATATGCTAGTGTCTAAAACCAATAAGGAAAAACTGTCAGTTCGTCACATTCTTTTGCACCCTGTCACATTTTCGTAAGTTCCATAATACTGTTATTAGCAAAACTATCTTATTCCACCATTTTTGAAATTAAGAGCTAACGTTAATTTCTTTTAACTTAGTTATTATTTCTGGCTCTTTTTTAAATACATGCCTTGATAGTTAATCTTCCTTTCCACTGTTTCTTTTAAAATTCTAGTATAATTTATAAGGTTAGGTGCAATGGTACTAAATATATCTAAATTTCTTGCCATAAATTAACCAAGATATTTACAATATCTTAAAATAAGGAAAACAAATACATTGCTATAAATAAAAAGCCACAACCATGAAAAACATGAGATATTTGTATTAGCATCTGTAATTCAGATTAGTTCTACTGCTCTTTGGATTTACAGATTTGACTTAGTTTGAAACGTATTTTAGGAGTACTAGGGTCCCCAACCTAAAATAATAATAAGGCTGGTGTTAATTTTTAAGAAACACTAAAGTGTTCACATTGTAATTCAATCATTTTTAAAATTTTCAAAGATTCTTTGCAACAATTACTACATTTACCATTTTATAGATGAAGAAACTAATGCACACTAAGATTAAATAACTTTCCCACTAAAATTAAATAACTAGGAAGTAGCAATGCTAGGATTCAAATTCAGGTACTCTGGCGCCTAGTTATAGGAATTATACACAGACTATATTGCCTTACCTGTAGTTTATCACTAGCTATATATATATATATATATATATATATATATATATATATAATAAGATTTTGTTTGTGTTGCAAAGAGTTTGTGCAAAGAGTTTGGTCAAATTTTCTGAAGGGCAGTGAAAATTAATCATTTGTCAAGAACTGGATGTTCATGTTTTGTATTGATATTGCTTGTTTCTATCATGATGAAATACCCTTTGGGAATTTTTATACACCATTAGGTGTACATAACTAATTTTGCTTTTTCATTCTCTAATTGAGTTATAATTTTAAAGTATGGTGAGTATGACAACGTTTCTAGTAAGTCAAAAACACTGATAAATGAAAATTATAAACACATGATTCAAGCACTGAAGATAACAGATGATATTTTTAAAATTTTATTTGAAATAAAAGGCATCTCACAATATGTACTTTGTTAAATTATTGCAAATATCAACCTAAAATCCCTTTATGTCAACAAATACAATAAAAATTATAATACACTGACCATTTCTCATTATAAATCCCTTTATGTCAACAAATATAATAAAAACTATAATACACTGACCATTTCTCATTATTTGTTCCATTTTTGATGAAGTAACTCCGAGATGTTTTTCAATCTATTTAAAATCATATAATCCAAAAAGCAAGTGTCATTATAAATAACTTGTGAATGTTTGTCAAAAAATATAATTTTACTTATACAATTTAGGATAAACTACATTTATCATTTGTTAAATGGAAAACTAACTAACTAACTAACTAACTAACTAACTTTAGTACATCAGTTAGAATTATTTTTGTCAGCAGCTAACAGACCACAAAATTTTCTCTGATATTTGTTTCATATGTTTCAAGAAAATTAGCATCAGGCACTTCTCCGAGTGTTTCCTGGCTTTTTTTTTCTCATGGCCTCAATACAATGTAGCAGCTAAAGCATTACAATCTTACAGGACACCATCCACAAAAAGCGCAGAGTTCTTAATCCCTTCTGTTTTCAGGGAAGAAAATGTTGCCCACAAGCCTTAAACAGATATCCCCTATGAGTCTTTGGCCAGAACTGTGTCATATGCCTATCCCTAGAACAATCATTAGAAAACTGGGACTAGGAATGTCATTATAGAAATAAACCCAAAATAACTCACCCTCTTGGGCTGAGAACTGTAGTGTAGAAACTCCATTTGAGATCTGTTAGCAAGTAATGAAGGGCAGAACAGCTTTTGGGAAAACAACCAAATGTGTGTAACTTACATAAGAAAAATACAATTAAAGATTGCATTAAAAGAAAATGTGTAATGTAACATTTAGTCATATAAAATCATAGCTGACATTATTTCTAACATAAAAACAAATGTTTTTCCTACACTATGCAATAAAAGAACAGTTTTCTTTCATTACCAGTGGAATTGGGATAAGATCTTGTTTTGAAAGGGCTTCCCAAGTTGAAGTGGATGGAAATAACTCTGCAAATATGAAACCAAATAAAATACTCCAAGAGTAAAATGATCCAAGTTTCCATTTTGTATTATCCTCACATGGCCTGTCTACTGCATTTATAGCTTGCAAAAAAATACAAGTGTTCTACCTGACACATTATAATGGAAATTGGAAATCAAATGTAGTCTCAATATTTCAACTGAAAAAGAGCATGGGTTTAGAAACTACGATAATTGGATTCTTAGCTCAGTAGATACTTATAATCCTACTTAATCAGGAACTCTGTGAAAACACAGCCCTCATTTTGCCCAGGTTTCAATTCTAATAATGCTCACCTATGATGAGCATATGGATATTCTTATAGTACACAAACATTATGATGTTTGAGACTTATAGAAAAAGAAAGAAAGAAAGAAAGAAAGAAAGAAAGAAAGAAAGAAAGAAAGAAAGAAAGAAAGAAAGAAGAAAGAAGAAAGAAAGAAAGAAGAAAGAAGAAAGAAAGAAAGAATCACTCTTTTGCATCTTGGTCTAAGTTATAACTTCAAATTTTTTTTCCTTTTTATTTTATTTTATTTTTTATTTTTTTTATTTAATTAAAAACAAATTTGTAACTTTCATTCATTTTTTAGAGTCAGAAAGCGCGTGAGTGGGGAAGGGGAAGAAGGGAGGAGAAAGACACAGAATCCAAAGCAGAGAGAGCCCGATGTGGGGCTCAAACCCACGAACCATGAGATAGATCATGACCTGAGACAAAGTTGCACGCTTAACTGACTGAGCCACCCAGGCACCCCGCTTTCCTTTCTATTTTATTTTTTTTAATTTTTAAAAATATTTATTTATTTTTGAGGCAAAGAGAAATGCGAGTGGGTTAGGGGCAGAGAGAGAGGGAGACAAAGAATCCGAAGCAGGCTCCAGGCTCCCAGCTGTCAGCACAGAGCCCTACGCAGGGCTCCAACTCACAAGCTGTGAGATCATGACCTGAGCCCAAGCAGTCACTCAACCGACTGAGCCACCCAGGCACCCCTCCTTTCTATTTTAAAGATAATTGAAAAATACATACATACATGAAAGAAGCCTGGTGCTGTACTTCTTTGAGTAAGCTGGATGTTAAGAAAAACTTTCAGATTTGCAATTTCTGATATAGCCAATTTTTATTTTATTTCCAATGGAGAAGATATGCTTATTTCTGGATGTGCAGCATCCATTTACAACATTATCCCACACTGTGTTTAGAGAAATCTCTTGTCATTGGGAAAACCAAGAGACAAATACATAATGTACTTTAGGTGAAAACCCCGTTGAGAATTCAAATCTTGAGCTTAAAAATTGTGGCAGATGCTACTGGCACCATTATTTCCAGATGCTCTTGTTTAAGAACTTTATGGTAATTCTACTTCCTTTCCCATGTACTACCTGTTCGATTTTATTTTGATTTTTTTATGTCATCTTTGTTTTTACATTTTTATTTAAATTCCAGTTAGTTAACATACAGTGTAATATTAGTTTCAGGTGTACAATATAGTGATTCAACACTTCCATACATCCCCTCGTGTGCATCACAACAAGAAGTGCCCTCTTTAATCCCCATCACCTATTTTCACCCATCCCTCCACCCACCTATTACCTCTGGTAAACATCAGTTTGCTCTCCATAGTTAAGAGACTATTTCTTGGTTTTCCTCTGTCTCTCTCTCTGTCTCTTTCTCTCTCTCTCTCTTTCTTGCCCTTTTCTCATTTGTTTTGTTTCTTAAATTACATGTATGAGTGAAGTCATATGCTATTTGCATTTCTCTGACTGACTTATTTTGCTTAGCACAATACTCTGTAGCTCCATCCATGTCATTTCAAACAGAATGATTACATTCTTTTTTATGGCTAATATTCCAGTGTGTGTGTGTGTGTGTGTGTGTGTGTGTGTGTGTGTGTGTGTTGTGTGTGTGTGTTTCATAGGTATGTGTGTGTGCATTCATAGGTATGCATCTTCTTTATCCTTTCATCAGTTGACGGACACTTGGGCTGTGTGCATAATTTGGCTATTGTAGATAATGCTGCTATACGTATCAGGGTCCATGTATCCCTTTGAAGTAATATTTTTGTTTTCGTTGGGTAAGTACCTAGTAGTCCACTGACTGGGTTGTAGGGTAGTTCTGTTTTTAACTTTTTGAGGAATCTCCACACTGTTTTCCAGTGGCTGCACCAGTTTGCCTTCCCGCCAACAGTGCACGCAGGTTCCTTTTTCTCCACATCCTGGCCAACACCTATTGGTTCTTGTTGATTTTAGTCATTCTAACAGGTGTGAGGTGATACCTCATTGCAGTTTTTATTTGTATTTCCCTGATTAGTGACGTCAGGTATCTTTTCATGTGTCTGTTGACCATCTGTATGTTTTGTTCTGCCCCTTCTTTAATTGGATGATTAGTTTTTTGGAAGCTGAGTTTTATAAGTTCTTTATATATTTTGGATACTAATCCTTTATCGGATATGTCACTTGCAAATATCTTCTCCCATTCTGAAGGATGACTTTTAGTTTTGTTGATTGTTCCCTGCTCCGTACAGAAGCTTTTTATTTTGATGAAGTCCCAATAGTTTATTTTTCCTTTTTGTTTCCCTTAACACAGGAGGTATGTCTAAAAAGAAATTACTGCTGCAAATGTCAAAGCCTTTACCGCCTGTGTTCTCTTATGGGGTTTTTCTGATTTCAGGTGTCATATTTAGGTTTCTAACCCATTTGGCATTTATTTTTGTGTTTGGTGTAAGAAAGTGATCCAATTTCTGGGGCGCCTGGGTGGCTCAGTTGGTTGAGCGGCCGACTTCGGCTTAGGTCATGATCTCGCTGTCTGTGAGTTCGAGCCCCGCATCGGGCTCTGTAATGACAGCTCGGAGCCTGGAGCCTGTTTCGGATTCTGTGTCTCCCTCTCTCTGACCCTCCCCCGCTCATGCTCTGTCTCTGTCTTAAAAATAAATAAACGTTAAAAAAAATTAAAAAAAAAGAAAGTGATCCAATTTCATTGTTTTGCATGTAGCTATCCAGTTTTCCCAACACCACTTATTGAAGAGACTGTCTTTTTTTTTCATTGGATATTCTTTCTTGCTTTTTTGAAAATACGTTCATTTCTGGGTTTTCTATTTTATTCTACTGATCTATGGGTCTATTTTTGTGCCATTACCATACTGTATTGATCAATACAGCTTTGTAATGTAACTTGAAGACTGGAATTGTGATGCCTCCAGCTTTGTTTTTCTTTTTCAGGATTACACTGGCTATTAGGGGTCTGTGTGTTTCCATACAAATTTTAGGATTGTTTGTTCTAGCTCTGTGAAAAATGCTGGTGGTGTTTTGATAGGTATGCATTCATTGTGTAGATTGCTATGGGTAGTATAGACATTTTAACAATATTTTTTCTTCTGATCAATGAGCATGGACTTTCTTTCCATTTCTTTGTGTTCTCTTTAATTCCTTTCATCCGTGTTTTATAATTTTCAGTGTAGAAATCTTTCCCCTCTTTGGTTACTTTTATTCCTAGGTATTTTTTTTAAATTTTTTAATGTTTATTTATTTTTGACAAAGAAGGGGGGGTGGGGCAAAGAGAAGGAGACAGAATCTAAAGCAGGCTGCAGGCTCTGAGCTGTCAGCACAGACTCCCATGCAGGGCTCAAACTCATGAACGGTGTGATCATGGCATGAGCAGAAGTCAGACACTTAACCAACTGAGCCACCCAGCCCCCCCCCCCCCCCCCCAGGTACCTTATTCTTTTGGTGCAATTATAAATAGGATTGATTCCTTAATTTCTCTTTCTGCTGCTTGATTATTGGTGTAAAGAAATGCAACAGATTTCTGTGCATTGATCTTGTATCCTGAAACTTTACTGAATTTGTGTATCATTTCTAGCAATTTTTCGGTGGAGCCTTTCAGATTTTCTATATAGAGTATCATATCATCTGCAAATAGTCAAACTTTGACTTCTTCCTTGCTGATTTGGAAGTCTTTTATTTCTTTTTGATGTCTGCTTGCTAAGGCTAGAACTTCCAGGAATATGTTAAATAACAGTGATGAAAGTGGATATCCCTATCTTGTTCTTGATCATAGAGGAAAATATCTCAGTATTTTTTTTCCATTTAGGGTGATATTAGCTGTGGTTTTTTGTATATGACTTTTATTACATTGAAGTATGTTCATTCTAACCTTACTTTGTTGAGGGTTTTTATCATGAATGGATATTGCAGGTTGTCAAAAGTTTTTTCTGCATCTATTGAAATGATCATATGGTTCTTATCCTTTCTTTTATTAATGTGCTATATCACACTGATTTGCAAATATTGACTACCCTTACACCTTGGGAATAAATCCCTCTTGATTGTGGTGGAAGACTGTTTTAACGTATGGTTGGATTTGGTTTGCTAGTATTCTATTGAGAATTTTTGCATCCATGTTCATCAGGGATATTGGCCTATAGTTCTCTTTTTGTTTTTTCTTTTTTTTTTTTTTTATTTTTTTTTATTTTTTTTAACGTTTATTTATTTTTGAGACAGAGAGAGACAGAACATGAATGGGGGAGGGGCAGAGAAAGAGGGAGACACAGAATCGGAAGCAGGCTCCAGACTCTGAGCCATCAGCCCAGAGCCCGACGCGGGGCTCCAACTCACTGACCCTGAGATCGTGACCTGAGCTGAAGTCAGACACTTAACTGACTGAGCCACCCAGGCGCCCCTATAGTTCTCTTTTTGAATTGAGTCTTTATCTGGTTTTGGTGTCAATGTAAAGCTAGCTTCACAGAATGAATGTGGAACTTTTTCCTCCTTTTCTATTTTTTTGGAATAGTTTGAGAACAATAGGTATTATTTCTTCCTTAAACATTTGGTAAAGTTCATCTATGAAGCCATCTGGCCCTGGACTTTCATTTGTTGAGTGTCTTTGGATTAGCAATTCAATTCCATTGCTGGTTTCAGTCTGCTCAAGTTTTCCATTTCTTCCTGTTTCAGTTTTAGTAGTTTATATGTTGCTAGCAATTGTGCATTTCTTCCAGGTTGTCCAATTTGTTAGCATACAGTTTTTCATAATATCCTCTTAATTGTTTATATTTCTATGGTGTTATTTTTGTTATTTCTCCTCTCTCATTTGTGGTTGTATTTATTTGGGTGCTTTCTCTTTTCTTTTTACGTCCAGCTATAGGTTTATTAATTTTTTTTAAATTTTTTCAAAGAACCAGCTCCTGGATTCCTTGATCTGTTCTACTGGTATTTTTAGTTTCTATATCATTTATTTCTGCTCCAATCTTTGTTTCCTTTCTTCTGCTGGCTTTAGGCTTCATTTGGGGTTCTTTTTCTTGCTCATTTGGTTAGGTGGTTTATTTGAGATTTTTGATTGAGATTTTTGATTTAGGTCTAGATGACTATATACTTCTCTCTTACAACCACTTTTGCCACATCCCAAAGGTTTTGGATTGCTGTGTTTTCATTTTCATTTGTTTTCATGTACTTTTTTATTTCTTCATTTCATAGTTGACCCATTCATTGTTTATTTCTTCATTTCATAGTTGACCCATTCATTTAACCTCCATTTATTTGTAGTCTTTCTAGATTTTTTTCTTGTGGTTGACTTCTAGTTTCATAGTGTTGTGGTCAGAAAAGGTGCATGGTATAACTTGGATCTTATATTTGTTAAGGTCTATTTTGTGGGCTAATACGTGATCTGTTCAGGAGAATGTTCCATGTGCACTTGAAACTAATGTGTATTCTGCTGTTTTAGGGTGAAATGTTCTGAATATCTTTAGAGTCCGTCTGGTCCAGTGTGTCATTCAACGTCACTGTTTCTTTGTTGGTTTTCTGTTTAGATGATCTGTCTATTGATGTAAGTGGGGTTTTAAAAGTCTCTTTCTGTTATTGTATTATTATTGATTAGTTCCTTTATGTTTGTTATTGATTGTTTCATGTATTTGGGTTCTGCCAGTCATGTGCATAAATATTTACAATTATTATATCTTCTTGTTGGATTGTCCCTTTTATTATTATATAGTGTCCTTTGCCTCTGGTTATAGTCTTTTTTTAAAGTCTAGTTTGTATGCTATAATTATTGCTACTCTGGCTTTCCTTTAACATCCATTTGCATGTTAAGTATTTCTCCATGCCCACATTTTTCATCTGCAAGTATCTTTTAGTCTGAAAAGAGTCTATTGTAAGCAGCATACACTTGGGTCTTTTTTTAATCCATTCTGATATCCTATGTCTTTTTTAGTAGAGCATTTAGTGCATTTAATGCAGGGTAATGGTAGATATGTATTTACTGCCATTTTATTACTTGTTTTATGGTTGTTTTTAGAGATTTTTCTCTGATTCTTTCTTGTCTTCCTTTATTTGCTGATTTTCTTTACTGATACACTTGGATTTCTTTCTCTTTATTCTTTGCATGTTTATTAGTGGTTTTTGATACATCGTTATCATTAGGTTTGTTTATAATCTCTTCTGCATATTAAGGTGATGGTCATTTAAGTTTGAACCCATTCTTTTCTTTTTCCTCTCTACATTTTAGTAATATATTACTATATTTTACATCCTTTTTTGTGAGTTCTTTGACAACTTTTTACAGAAATACTCATTTTTACCCCTTTGTATTTCTTGCCTTTACACTGTCACTTTTGGCCTCTCCCTGCCCACTCAGAGTCCCCATTAATATTTCTTACAGGGCCAGTTTAGTGGTCATGAACTCCTTTAGTTTTTGTTTGTCTGGGAAACTATCTCTTCATCTATTCTAAGTTACAGCCTTGTGGATATAGTATTCTTGGCTGCAGATTTTTCCCATTCAATACTTTGAATATATCATACCACTCCCTTCTGCCTTCTCAAGTTTCTGTTGAAAAATCTCCTGATAACCTTATGGGTTTTCTCTTGTAAGTTAATGGCTTCTTTTGTCTTCCCACTTTTAAGATTGTTTTTCTTTATCACTATATTTTGCAAATTTAATTATAATTTGTCTTGGTGTGGGCCTGCTTTTGCTGACTTTTATGGGAGTTCTCTGCGTCTCTTGGATCTAAATGTCTATTTCTTTCCCCTAAAATAGGGAAGTTTTTAGCACTTTTTCTTCAAATAAATTTTCAGCTCCCTTTTCTCTCTTCTTCTGGGAGGCCTATAATATGAATATTATTACATTTGATGGAGTTCCCTATTATCATTTTGCATAATTCTTTCTATCTTTTGTTCAGTTTCATTGTTTTCCATTACATTGTCCTCTAGGTCACTAATTCATTCTTCTGCTTTCTTGCAGCCTGCTATTCATTGTATAAGCTTGTTTCCAATCTCATTTATTACACTCTTCACCTCTGATTGATCCCTTTTTAACTCTCTTATCTCTGTAGGAAGGGTCTCACTAACATCTTCCATACTTTTCTTAAGCCCAGTTAGTATTTGTATGATCATTGTTTTAAATTCTCTATCAGGAATGTTACTTATATCCTTTCTGCTTAGATCGCTAGCCATAGCCTTACTTTGTTCTTTCATTTGGGATAAATTCCTCTGTCTTCTCATTTTGTCTAAGTTTTGCCTTTTTCTCTGTGTTAGAAAAGCCAGTCATGTCTCCTACTCCTGAAAATAATGACCTTATGTAGAGTAGGTCATGCAGTGCCCAGGGCCTGACACTTCAGGGATTTTCTCTACTATGTGTGCTGTGTGTTCTCTATTCTGGCTGCTGTATCCTTCATGTCAGTTGTCTGCAGAGGCTCTCCCTGCCTTCTGTGGACAGTGTTTTGTCCCTGGCCCAAATGTGGTGAGTTATAACCAGGTATGCTCTGGTTTGCTTGTAAAATGAGACCTGTCACCACCTCCAATGGAACTGAGGCACTGGAAAACTCCGGTCAGGAGACCTGGTGTGGGCAGGGACTTGTGCTGGTTTTCTGGTGGAGGGACCCACTTCCCTGAGATTAAGGCAAGGGTTACTGAGAATGGCACTTCCACCAGAGAACAGAGGTGGTGCTCAGTGTAAGCAAGTTAGGCAGCTCAAATCTGGGATGTTCTGCTTCCCTCAGATGGCTCTGTGTTTATACTGAGGGAAAGGGGAGGAAAATGGCTCTGGCCAGTTCCTTTTTTCCTGAAGAGATGTATCTATGAATGTTGTTTCTCAGGGACAAGCTCCAAGAAGAGCAAATAACCTCCCCACTGTGTGCCCCAGGAATTCTTCAGATCACTGTTTCCGCACTATATGTCCACAGGTTGTCTGCTTTCCATCTCTCCAAGAGCAGCACAGTGTCCTTCAGGTTGTACCCCAACCAAACCTGCTGACCTTTAAAACTTGAGGCTCCTCTGTTGCAAGAACTCATGAAATTCAGCCCCTGTTGTTTTCCAAGCCAGTAGCTATGGGAGAATACTCTCCTTATGCATTTCCTGTGTGTTTCTCTCTCTCTCTCTCTCACTCTGGCTCTCACTCTTGCTCTCTCTTCTCCATGTCTATGACTCCCTACCCTCTACAGCAGCCAGGATCTGTTTCTCCGCTAAACCATGTCTCTGTACTTCCTACCTTCTTCGATGTGCCTTCTTCTTTCCCTTAGTTATGGAGAGAACATTCTGTCAGTCTTCAGGTCAATTTCTGGGGTATTTAAGATGATTTGATAGTAATCTAGTTGTATTTGTAAGTCAAGGTGAGCCTAGGGTCTTGTTACTCCACTGCCATATTCATATCTCTCTCCTGATTGTTTTGTAGCCTCAATTCCCAGCCTATATTTAGTTCTGCAAACTTCCAATATCTTCTGTTTAAAAAACTCCCTTTATGGTAAGGGAATAAGGATAATTTTTTGTTGCTTTTACCCTGCAAATTCATCTAATGTTTTTCCTAAAATATTATTTTTAAGCAATATATGGTCTGCTCATAGGAATTATAAAATTATGCTCCTCCTATGAATTTTTTTATATTGAATTTTATTAGTATCTTATCAAATCCTCATGCGTTCTTAATGCAAATTTTTAACGTATAGGAAAAGTGTTAGTCATGTTTGGAGATCAACTTGTAAAAAAAGGTAAACGTAGAAATAAATCTTTAGAAAATGCAATTAGAAAACCATTTTTCAGAAACAAATCTTCATCATGAAAGGACATAGATTTGCAATACACTAAATCTCAATTTATTGAATTCCTTCCATCAATAGTTGCATCTATATTAGGCTTGTGAGTATTAATGTCATACTGTGTATATTATATATGGTAACATATTGGATTTCTATCAATATTCTTCTAAATGTTTCCAAATATTTTAAATGTTTTGAAGACATCTGTAGTAATACAAAAATAACAGACTCAGGACAGCCTATCACAGAGCTTCTCATATTTTAAACTATACATATTTGAGTATAGGTGCAAGATTCTAACTTGTGTTGTCTTTACCAGCTAATATTTTCTCTGGTTAGAATGAAATTAAGCATTTAATCTCAACTTCGAGACTAAAATAATAATTGCCTCCATCAATCCAATTTTATCAAACTTCATTTATAATTCAAATGATAAAAATAATTTGTTTTCAAAAATTACATTTTGACGACACTCAAACTTTTGAAGAAAATTCTCCTTTTCACAGTCATCTCTCAGATTGTTTATTCTCATAAAATTTTAAAGCTTATTAATGAGTTCTACTTTTCCTTATTTAGTTTTAGCTTGCTATTTCTGCTGCTTAGCATATCATAATCATGATTGTGATTGTCCTTCTCAAAAATATGTGCATTGGTAGATGTGGTATGTGTGGTCAGTGTATATAAATGTAGAGCTCTAGGGACCATGGACCTGAAGCAGGGAGTATTTCCGTTAGGGAGTATCTTGCATTCTCGCTAGTATAGCCTAACAACCTACAAAGATTGAAGAACTGGAAATTTTAAAAAGTTTTAGAAAATGACAACTCTGCTCAAATTTCTCCCAAACAATAACCACATAGCTTCCAGTACAACTCATAAAATAGAGATTTTCTCTGAAGTAGAAATAGAAAAGAACACAAGGTCTACAAATTGTAGATCCCCAGCCCAACTTATGTTTCTATATTTCTTAAGTTGACGTTTTTCAAATATTGGAGCTGTAGTGTGAAACTCCATTTCTCCCACAGAGAGTAATGAAATAAAACTTTCAGTATTAACTGGTTATTTTAAGAAATATCAGAGTATTCGTCAGATAACTTGCCACTAGATCATTGGCTCTCAAACTTGACTCCTCATTAGTATTACTTGGGTTGTATTTAAAAATTATCAAGCCCAGGTTCCACTTTCAGAGATTCTGATTTAGTTGGTTTGGAGATCTAGAAATCATGTTTTTCAAAGCTCCCCCAATGTACATCCAGGGCTGAGACCTATAGCCATAAATACTTGGTAATTACTGATTTAAAAAAGGCAGCCCATGAAAAGAAATATGAGCCTCAGTTATTCTAACCTTTAAATTCTGTATTGACAGAGCTTATTACTGATCTCTCTAATTAGTGGCTATTTATACCATTGTACACCAAAATCTTCTGTTGACTTTTTTATTTCTCAAAATCTACTCAATCTGATCCTCAAGAGGAGCAAAGATACAATTCTAGTCATATTTTCTACCTGACCAAAATAATCTTTAGCTTCTATTATGCAGATAGTAGGCCACTATTACTAAAACTTGAGTAAACTAGTATAACTCCTACATTTACAACTCATTGAATAGACTCTCTATACTGAATATTTTCCTCCTCTGATCTGCCAATTCTAATGTTATACTGATCTAGCTTTCAGTGTTGGCTGAGATTTTTTTTTAAGACAATAACTTGGGGAAGAATGACTTTTGGGAAATAATTTTTAAAGTTAACTTGACTACACCATTCCATATTTTTAAACAAGAAGAACTCCAGTGTACTGAATTCCACACAGATAATGGAGAATGTGATATGGTAATTATAATAATAGTCATGCCTGATGTGTCAGTCTTGTCATATTTTTATTATATTATCTCTAATCCCTTAGATAATCCTGCAAGGAAGGTACTATACTGTCCATTTCATACATATAATAACAAAAAGATGTCTAGGTTGTTAATTTCATGCAGTCAGAAAGTATGAAATTCAAGAAATGGTCAGTAGCATCAAATTGTACAGTGTAGAAAAATATATCTCCTCTAGGAAAGAATATACAATTAAAACATGGATAATCAGTGCAACTTTCTAACCGCAGGTAATTCTCATAATTATTGGAACCTTAAAAGTTCCTCAGAAGCTCTTGGTACCTTACTCTTCCCAATTCCCCCAATCTTCAAAGTACTTAGGCACACACCCTAATGAAGGAAAGTGTTAGCAGCTGGTTTCTAATCCCAACTTCCTCACTTGGGGAAAGAAAGGTAAAGAAATAAGTCAAATCCTCTGTTGGTGATAAATACTAACAGAAAGATAAAAGAAGTCCTTGCCTATGGAACACTTTCATCATGATTTACCTAGTGTCTAGGTTGTTTATAGTAAACAAACCTAGAATTTATGTATATAAGGGGTCCAGGGAAAGCTGGAAAATGTCACATAACATATATAATAATTGGAATACAAAACTGATGTTTCATGACCTAAAAAGCTACCACTGGCTAAGTTATTCCCTGTGTGTAATTCCTAGGCACTCTAGACTAGGCACCAATTCCTAGGCACCACACTAACTCTAGACTAGTGTGGTGTTTAAATGAAGAAAGCAAACTTCTATAGAGATGTGCTGATGTTACTTCTCTAAGTTTCACCTGTGTCTTTCAAATATCTGTGTCACATTTTTTGTATAATTATAATGCTGTGTAAAATCAGATTACGCGACTGATTTGGCAAGCACTGAAAAATGAAATAATTAAGAATAAACGTAACAATATATATACAATGGTCTATATACAGAAAACCTTGCAACTGTGCTAAATAAATCAAAGAAGATATAAATAAGTAGGTATTACATATTCAATATTAAGAAGACTCAATATTGGTAAGATGTCAATTATTTCCTACATAAGCTATAGATTCAGTACAATTCCAGTAAAGTTTCAGCAAGTTATTTTGATGACATCAACACACTTGATTTTAACAGTTAAATGCAAGGGTAGACAAAAACTCATGATAGTCATGTCACTGAAGCAGAAGGCCAAATTTGGAGGACTAACACTACAAAATTTCACTACTTACTATAAAGGCTACCGTACTCAAGACAGCACAATATTGGTGAAAGAAGAGACAAATAGATCAATGGAAAGGAATGGGGAACTTAAAAATAGACCTACAAACTACAGTTAGCAGATCTTTGACTAAGAAACAAAAGCAACTCAATTAAGAAATGATCATTTTTTTTTTTTATGACAAATGGTACCAGGAGGATTGGACATCCAAATGCAAAAACGGCAACAACAAAATGAATAGACACAAGTCTTACACCTCTCACAATAATTAATTCAAAGTGGATCACAGACATACATGTAAAACACAAAACTATATATAAAATTTTCAAAAGATAATGTAGGAGCAAATGTAAGTGGCTGTGGGTTTGGTAATACATTTTTAAACAGCCCCCAAAGCATGATCCATGAAAGAATAAATATGGTAAGCTGGACTTTATTTTTATTTTTTTAAATATTTATTTATTTATTTATTTATTTATTTATTTATTTATTTTTGAGAGAGAGAGAGAGAGAGAGAGAGAGAGATCGATCAGGGAAGGGGCAGAGAGAGAAGGAGACAGAATCCCAAGCAGTTTTCATGCTGCCAGCACAGAGCCCAATGTGGGGCTCAATCTCACAACCATGAGATCATGACTGGTGCCTAAATCAAGAGCTAGACACTTAACTGACTGAGCCACCCAGACACTCCTGGACTTTATTAAAAGTAAAAACTTTTGCTATGCAAAAGACACTATTAAGAGAATGAAAACAAAGGTATAGGCTAAAAGAAAATATTTATAAATCACATGTTTGATAAAGGACTTCTATCCAAAACATACAAAGTACTCTTAAAACTCGACCACACAATTTTAAATGGGTAAAAAATCTAAATAATATTCTCCCAAGGAGATACATAGGCAGAAAATAAACATATAAGATATTAAACAACAGACATCAATAAGGAATTACAAATTAAGACAATGAGTATCTATTAGAATGGTTAAAATTTATAAATATGACAGTATCAAATGATGGTAAGAATGTGGTGCAATAGGACCTTTGATTCATTGCTGGTGAGAATGAAAAATTGTACAGCCATTTTGAAAGCCCAGACTGGTACTTTCTTATAAAATGAAACATAGTCTTAGCATGAAACTTACCAATAACACTCCTAGGTTTTTACCCAATTGGATTGAAAATTTATGTCCACACAAAAGCCTGCACATGATTGCTTACTCCAACTTTATTCATGCATGCTAAACCTGGAAGTGAGCAATATGTCCTTCATTAGGTAAATGGGTAAACAAACTGTGGTATATCTATACAATGGAATATTATTCATCAATACAAAGAAATGGACTATGAAGGCATGGAAATACATATAGGAGACTTGAAAGCATATTGCCAGGTGAAAGAAGCCATCCTAAAGAGACGATCTAATATATTATTTCATCTATACAACTTTCTGGAAAAGGTAAAACTATAGAGACAATAAAGAGACAAGTGGCTGGCAGGATTTGGCAGGAGTGGGTGGGGTTGTATAGGTAAAGCAGAGGGGATTTTTAGTACCATAAAACTATTTTGTATTATACTGTAATATTGGATACATTATGCATTTGTCAAAATCCATAGAACTGGACAATAAGAAGAGTAAACTTGAATGTAAATTATAAACTTTACTTAAGAATAATCAATATAGTTCACTAATTATAACAAATATACACACTAATGCAAGATGTTGATAGCAGAGGAAACTGTTGGGGTGGAAGAGGGTATATTGGAGACCGCTGTCTTATCTGCTCAAATTTTCTGTAAATACGAAATTTTTCTACAAAATAAAATCTATTAATTAAAACAAATAAATTATAACACTGGGTACAATATAGCCTTGCAGAATGCCGTCATTCTTTGCACATAACAGAGTCAAAGTAGGCCACCCGCAGTAAAAAGGAAGACCCCATCACTGTTAACATTTCCGTGCCCTGTTCCAGGCCATTTGTGTCATCAGGTCCTCCATCTGCTGTCTCAACTTACCATGGCCATCTATCAAGACAACAAAGTACTGCTTTCTATAACAATGACAGAATAGTGCGTGTTCCCTGAGAGGCACTGACAGGTCTGCCTATGTAGGCGAGAGAATCGTTCTTTGATGGTCACATGCAAATAGAAACACTAGATAAATTCTGCTTGCCCAGTTCCTACCCTCTCATTGCTCCCTGAATTCAGGGTGCTGACATTACACAGAGACTCCATCTAGTTCCCATCTTAATCAGATATCCTAGGAAGTGATTTAGCCACCAATATCCCCTGTAAAGTTGCCTCTATAAAAATCATGATTAATTATATGATGAATATAATTGATAATATTATGTTAGTATAGAATTAATTTAATGATATAATCATTATGAATTAATATTACTATTATGGCATTCAGAAACATTAATGAGCATTTATTATATGGCAGGTGGTGTAGCAAGCACTTTTCTTTTTCCAGTAACATATCTTTTATCCTCACAGCAATTACATGATAAATTTATAATAATTATTCCTTTTGTACAAGGAAAGAAATCAAGGGCTTGAAAGGCTAAATGGTTTGCCCAGGATCACAGCTAATAAGTGGTGTAGCCAGATTTGAAACTAAGGCAGTGTGACTTCAGACCCCATGCTTTTATGGCCTCTGTTGTGCTGCACCCGGAGAGCTTCTCTCAAATATTCTAGACTGTGGCATTAGCCTGAAGTGCACTTCAGTGTATTGGAGACTATAATGAGCAAGACATATTTCCTAATATAGTCTTCCCTCTCAGGGTACTTCAATTATTAGAAAATTCCCAGGTTTTGGGGTGCCTGGGTGGCTCAGTTGGTTAAGCGGCCAACTTCGGTTCAGGTCATGATCTCACAGTTTGTGTGTTCAAGCCCCACATTGGGCTCTGTGCTGACAGCTCAGAGCCTGGAGCCTGCTTCGGATTCTGTGTTTCCCTCTCTCTCTCTGCCCCTTCCTCACTCCTGCTCTGTCCCTCTGTCTCCCAAAATAAATAAATGTTAAAAAAAATTAAAAAAAGAAAATCCCAGGTTTTCAATTTATAAAATACAACTAAATCTACCTATATCCCCAAATGTATAAATATCTCTTGAGAGGTTGTATGTAAGGGCATAAAAAATATTTTTTTATGCTGGAGACTACTATAGGCATGTATATTTTTATTGTGATATAATGAAATAAAAGCACTAGTCTTAAAAGTACAGTGCAAAATGTTTTGATATACGTATGTACTCTTCTAACCAAACCTCTAATGAAAATATAAAACATGGTCATTACTCTAAAAGGTCCCTTCATGCCTTTTCTGTGGATAATCCTTCAATGGCCTCCACAGAGTTCTTGAACTTTGTTAAAATAACATAATATTGTCTGTACTTTTAAGTCTGGCTTCTTTGCTGAGTGCAATGCTTTTGAGATCATTTTGGTTTTTGCATGTATTACTAGTCATTGCTAATTTTTTCTATCTAATTTCTAGGTAGCATTTCATTCATAAATAGACCAACTTGATTATCTATTCTCCCATTGATGAATATTCATATTGCTTTCAATACTTTGCTATATTGCATAAAGCTAAAATGAACAATCATTAAATTGCATATCGTGATCATATGTTTGGATGTCTTTTCTGCCAATACTTAGGATTAGAATTATTGGATCATAGGGGCACCTGGGTGGCGCAGTCGGTTAAGCGTCCGACATCAGCCAGGTCACGATCTCGCGGTCCGTGAGTTCGAGCCCCGCGTCAGGCTCTGGGCTGATGGCTCGGAGCCTGGAGCCTGTTTCCGATTCTGTGTCTCCCTCTCTCTCTGCCCCTCCCCCGTTCATGCTCTGTCTCTCTCTGTCCCAAAAATAAATAAAAAACGTTGAAAAAAAAATTTAAAAAAAAAAAAAAAAAAAGAATTATTGGATCATAAGGTACATATATTTTTAACTTTATTAGAAACTGATTTGGTGATCTGACACCCTCCTACCAACAATTTGAGAGTTCTAACTGTCCCTTCATCCTCTCTAAATTTGGGATCGTTACTCATTTATTTTACTTTATCTGTTTTAGTGGGCACATTGTGATATCTCATGGTGGTTTTAATTTTCATTTTTCTGATGAAAATAACATTAACCATCTTTGCAGTATGTTTATGACTGCTAGTATAACTTCTTTTTGGAAATTCTACAATCATAACTAAGAGTTGGTAGTGCTGGTGTACAGATAACACAGCAGTAACATAGACAGTCCTGAAATAGATCCAAAAATATATGTACAAGTATTTTTTAACTAAGTTACAAATGAAATATGTGTATATATTTACATTTAAATTTATATATTTATACCTAAAATTAATTTTATAATATAATCTATATTTTTCCACTTATTTGATTTTATAACTAGGACATTTTACAAATAAATGACTCATTTTTAAATGACTATTATTTGGGGCACCTGGGTGGCTCATTTGGTTAAGCATCTGACTTCAGTTCAGGTCGTGATCTCAAGGTTCATGGGTTCCAGTCCCACATCGGGCTCTGTGCTGACAGCTCAGAGCCTGGAGCCTGGTTCAGAGTCTGTGTCTTCCTCTCTCTCTGCCCCTTCCCCACTCAGGCTCTGTCTTTCTCTCAAAAATAAATTTTAAAAAAATTTTAAAAAATTAAATGACTATTACTTGATTATATGAATGTAACTAGATTAGTAGTCTATTCTCTTATTTATATACATTTAGCTTTCTTTCTTTCTTTAAAAAATTATCTAATGATTATCCTTGTAAAAATAGATTTATCAAATTATACCATAATGTTTAAACTTGTGGTAGAAACACTTAAAATAAGATTTACCCTCTTAACACATTGAGTGTGTTAACTATAGTCACAATGTTGTATATCAGATCTCCAGAACTTATTTATCCTGTACAATTGAAACTTTATACCTGTTGAATAGCAATTCCCCATCCCACCACTCAGTCTCTTGGAAACCACTATTCTACTCTCTGCTTCTGTAAGTTTGAGAACTTTAGATACTTCGTGTAATTGCAATCATGCAGCATTTTTCTACGACTGACTTACTTCACTTAGCATAATATTCTCAATATTTATCCATGTTGTCTCATATGGCAGTATTTCCTTTTGTTTAAGGCTGAATGTTTTTATTATGTACATACCACATTTTTTTATCCATTCATCCATCAACGGATATTTAGGGTTTTTCCCACATCTTGGCTATTGTGCCTAGTGCTCCAATAAATACAGGAGGGAATATCTCTTCAAGATTTGACTTAAATTCTTTTGGGTAAATACCCAGAAGTAGGAATGCTGCATCATATGGTAGTTCTATTTTTAATTTTTTAAGAAACCTGCATACCATTTTTCATAACAGTTGCACCAGTTTACATTCCCTCTAAGTGTACAAGTGTTCCAATTTCACCACATCCTCATATTTTTTCTTTTCCGTTAAGTTTCATCTTAATACTTGTGAGATGCCATCTCATTGTGGTTTAATTTCATTTTGGTGACCATAAAAGAAAAATGTATTAACTTGTCTCTGCCAAGTTTAAAAACTGCTGCTTATCAGAAGACATCAGTAATAAAATGAACAGGGAAGACACAGAATGGGAAAAATATTTGCCACATATTTCTAACAAAGGACTAATATCCAGGTCACATTAAAAATTCCTACAAGTTGATTGATGCATGCATTTCTTTTTTTTTTTTTTTTTTTTTTAATTTTTTTTTTTCAACATTTTTTATTTATTTTTGGGACAGAGAGAGACAGAGCATGAACGGGGGAGGGGCAGAGAGAGAGGGAGACACAGAATCGGAAACAGGCTCCAGGCTCCGAGCCATCAGCCCAGAGCCTGACGCGGGGCTCGAACTCACGGACCGCGAGATCGTGACCTGGCTGAAGTCGGACGCTTAACCGACTGCGCCACCCAGGCGCCCCGATGCATGCATTTCTAATAATCATAAGAACTTTTTTTTTTAATGTTTTAATGTTTACTTATTTTTGAGAAAGAGAGACAGAGTGAGAGCGAGGAAGGGGGAGAGAGAGACACACACACAGAGAGACAGACAGAGAGGGAGGGAGACACAAAATCCGAAGCAGGCTCCAGGCTCTGAGTTGTCAGCACAGAGCCCGAAGCAGGGCTCGAACCCACGAGCCATGAGACCATGACCTGAGCCGAAGTCGAATACTTAACCACCCAGGCACCCCGAAGTCTTAAACACTGTACACTAGCATGAAGTATTTTTCTTTAAATTTTTTTTTTCAACGTTTTTTATTTTTTATTTATTTTTGGGACAGAGAGAGACAGAGCATGAACGGGGGAGGGGCAGAGAGAGAGGGAGACACAGAATCGGAAACAGGCTCCAGGCTCCGAGCCATCAGCCCAGAGCCTGACGCGGGGCTCGAACTCACGGACTGCGAGATCGTGACCTGGCTGAAGTCGGACGCTTAACCGACTGCGCCACCCAGGCGCCCCGCATGAAGTATTAACAGAATTCACATGAAATGTGGAATTCCAGAGGATCTTGGGCATCTGGGTTTTACCACTGCACTTGAAAACTAATGCTTGAATATTAGTATATTTAGTATACCACTCAAAATACGAGAACTTTTTTTTTGGGGGGGGGGTGGCTGGTTATTTCTATATTCTCTCCCTCAGGAAGTCCTTCTGAGGAACCTCATTGTCAAACACAAAGGTAGTACCTATTTCCAAAGCTGCTTGCCAGCTGCCACAATGATTTAAGTTGTCCAGAGTTTCACCCAAAAACACACTTTACCTCTGTCTCCGGCTGCTATGTGGGCTAACAAAAAGAGGTTTAGTGATTTGTTCAAGGCTCCACTTGAACTATGCTAGATGTAGAAATATTCCATTTTTCTGTTTCAGTACAACAAATCTTTACCTCATTACAAGATGATAAAAATATAAATCTATCAGAGTCTCAGATCTCAATGAACATATACTCTCTCGACTCACAATAAGTTGTTTTACCTGCCTGATAGAAGGACAATCTAGTGAAAAGGAGAATCTCTCCCTCTCTCTTTCTCTCTCTCTCTCTCTCTCTCTCTCACACACACACACACACACACACACACAAATAGACACACAAAGACAAGATAATTTAAATACAGTGAGAGAATAACACATGATTTCTGATGATAGATAACATAATGGCAACAGTCTCTCACAATTTACATTATACCTTATCTTGCAAACAATGGTTTGCCCCGGTAAATATCCTACAAAACCCTCTTCTGAACACCTAGATTTCTGGTTAGGAGGGTACAGTTTATCTATCACCTCTCTTCCGGGCCCTGGTTCTTAACAACTTTTGTGTCATTCCTACAATGCCTTGTCCATTAAGTATTACCTACTTCATACTGCTCTGTTAACAATAGTGCATATGCGTGTGCATGCGCACGTGTGTGTGTGCTATCTGTATTTTGTCCATCCTTTCATCCCACTGCATGCCTAAATAATGATGATAGTGTAACCATATAAACTTAGTCTATGAATGTGTTCCTTAACATTTAAAAATATTCTATACTTCTATATGGAAAAAATATAAAGTTGGCATGCAGTCTCTATTATTAAATGATACAGGATTTAATTTCTTATTTCATTTAGGTCATTTTAGCTACTCATTAAGTAATACGCTTTGGGAAAATTCTAGTTATCTGAACACTCTAAAAGAAAGTATCACATTGAATTATTAGCAATTGATGATTTGTTAAGTCTTGTGCATTCCAAATTATAGTAAATAAACAATAAACTCAAGTATGTAGCATTCAGAATAGGATATATATAGAAACAGAATAGGAAATTAACAATTTACACTTTTAAATTAGCCTTTTATTTATACTTTTAAGGTTCAAATATGAAGCAATGCATTCACTGAGGAAACAAAGGGGAAGATTAGAAATTTCCAATTCTCTCCACATAGTTCCTGATTCTGCCAGTCCTTTCAAATAATCAGAGCATCATGGAGCTTATATGGGCTTTAGAGATCATCTTGTCTAGCACCCTTTTATTGTAAACTTTTAAATCTATTAAGGGTGCCAGTTCTCTAAACAAATACATTCCAGCAGAAGAAATATCTTGATTATAGGTTTATACTATAGCTATTTAAAATTCTAATTGGTGTATTAAAGCAATTATTAGATAGAATCCTATAAAATATTTATACCCTGCATAGTTCAGAATAATCACAATAGAGCATTTCTCCCTTATATGAATTACATTTAAGAAAAAAATACAAATATTCTGGTTTTCCCATGATCATTTATAAAACCTATTAGTCATGCTGACATGTAGGTGGTTATTTTTGTTTAATGTTTATTTACTTTGCGAGTGGAAAACGGAGTGAGAGAAAGACAGAGAGAAAGCAGGGAAAAGGCAGGGAGAGGGAGAGACAGAATCCCAAGCAGGCTCCACACCCAGCCCAGAGCCTGATGTGGGGATGCGACCTTATGACCCTGAGATCACGACCTAAGGTGAAGTCAAGAGTCAGACGCTTTAACCGACTGAGATACCCAGGTGCCCCAAGTGGATATTTTGAAGAATATAAATTAGTTAACCAAATAGAGTATATCAGAAATAATATTGAAATTTTTCCAACTGAAATTCTGTTAATTTGCAAACTCAGTAATTTCTATTAAGCCATACACAAGAAGAGTCATTTTAGCAATGAATAGGAAAATTCATTTCTCTTAAATGCAAAACATGAGCTTATAAAAATTTTAGAATCCTATAGCTCTTGGAAGTATATTCAAGAGCACCTCCATTCAGTAAAGAAAACCCTAGACTCATCGCTAAAAGATGCAAATTATACATTTTAAGACCTCAATTGAGGAGAAATTGTATAACTCCCCTCTGTAATTCATTCCAAGGTTTTAAAATCCTATTGTCAGGAATTTCTTCTTCCTATCTAACCTACATCACTCATGCTTCAGTTAAGTCCGTAACTTCTTGTTTTTTTTTTTCTTTTTTCTTTCTCAGTATAAATTGAGAACTGCTGAGGCAGACAGAGCTGATTTGGAGATTGAAACAAGTTGAACTGTTTCCCGGATTACTATCTCTTAGAACATTCTAAAAACAGACCAATTTGGATAACTTAAGTAGGATTAAATATAGTGAATTACCATCCACAAACAAACTTTACTGAAATAATTGGTAACATTCTTGAGAGGTAGTAGAATTGGTGGTAAACGTACTTTTTCTCTGTTTTATACTCCTAATTCCTTCAGTAGACATAGGTAAGTGCTCTAGTACCTTAAAAACGATAGAGAGAAAAATGTAGGCATATATTCAGAAATTTCAGAATATGTAGAACTTCCCCTATATACAGAGTTCTACATATTCTGAACTTTTTATTTTTAAAAGAAGGCATTTTAAATTTGATTTATCTGAGCTTAAAGAATATTACAGTTCTTATTTGAGTTAGCGAAACTTAGTCACCCAGTGATTATAACAACTTGGGAAAGATGATAGAAGCATAGGTTGAAATAGAAAATAGTGTACTGACTTTCTTGGGTATTTTTCAAATCAAGTTCATATACCTGACATTATTAGCACCCCATGGTTTGATCAGTAGTATATCTATGCCTGTGACTTTCAACCTTTTCAAGGTTAGAGAAACTATGAAAAATCCTTGTCTTTGGAAGAAATACCACAGTTGGACATAGAGATCTGTCTTTAAGAGAAATGATACTTTATACTCTGCATAAACCTAGAGATTTCTGTAGTACCTACATTTGACCTGAATCTGTGTATAACTACAGAGAAAAATTAGTCAGGACACACCATATCTGGAACATTTTATCCATAGAGAAGAAAGCAGAACTTTAACAGAAAGGGAAAAATCACTTTTAAGAGATTGCAATTCAGACAACCTGGGTTAATCAGGGTGCTGACATTCCAAATCCGTTGTACTTGACATGACTTTGCAGGTTCAGTGTTAGGAAAAAAAAGAAACTTTTGGCTTACCCCTGCTCTATTTGAAACAGTAAGACTTAGAGGCTTTTCTCTATGAATTTTTATCTCATTTTCATTTTCTTCCAGCTACCCCATCAGTATATTTTATGTAATCAAAATAGTGTATGTCTGACTTCTCTTTTAGACAATTTTGTTGAGTGTTAAAATAAATCACGTGGAGAGAGAGGGGAAAAAAAATTTGTACAGACATATCTCATAGCCAGATAAGAAATTGCCACAAGATAAAAATGTTCTAAATACCATTAAGGGGGAAAACAAACAACAAAGAATGTTGAGATTCAGAAATATAATCTGAAACCTACACAGACTCTATAATCTGAAATTAAGATTTGTTGTTTTTTAAAATGTGGATTACCCCTGAGGTACTAAAGGAACAGGTTTCTGAACATCAGTCTTGACTTACTAAATCAAAATGTCTCAAGGTGGGTCTTGGAAATTTGAATTTTTAAGAAGCTTCCTATGTGATTACCTCAGCCACTAAAGTTTGACAATCACCATTGTAGAGTTTCATCGGCATGAAAACAATAAACCAAAACAGAACACCTTCCAAAAAAAAATATGATGTCAAGGTTTAAGTCCCTTCAGATGTTTATTTTAGTTGAGATAGACAATCCCTTCCTCTGGCCAGAAAGCCATCTCATTAATATTGTTGGCTAGAAAAGTGAGATAAGACACATAACCACGGAAAAGCAATCACCGCAATGCACAAATCTCCTTGAGGACAGAAACTGTGTGGTTCATGATTTTGTCCCCAGCTTAGAGTAGGCATAAAAATATGTGTCACATGAATGAGTGAACATGATCAGAAAGTTTCCCCTACCAGCCAAAGGGCAATCAATCGCCTTATTCAAAGCACAGCATAGTCCTTTTCAGAATGTATGACTAGCAACAATACCTTGAAGAATCCAGCTCTTAAGTAAGTTGAAGGCAATGGTGTGTGTGGGAGACTAATGGAAAATTACTGGCTGAGAATGAAAGCAAGCTATGTTCTTGACCTTCTCCGTGCTTTTCCTTTTTACTATGCAATTGACACTATTATTGTTTTCCTCACTGCTACTTGTGGTATTCTGTGTGAACAATTTACTGACATACTATTATTTTTTCCTGCATCTTTCTATGGTATTTCTTCCCTTTAACCTTTCAGTAAGTTTTTTCAGATGTGACTTTTTATTTTACTGCAAAAATGTTAAGTACATACTGATAATCATATGAAAGTTTAAATGGTACCCAGATATCTTAATGCACTGATTTTAAAACATTAAGTTTTTGGAATATATTGAATGCTAGAAAGGGGAAAAATCAATACATAGAATACACTGGAAACACTCTAGCAAATGCTGGTAATATGGTAGACTGAACCAAACAGTTTTGTTAAAATGAATTTCATATTCTGAAGAATGCATACATATAGAATGACAAAATTTGCCTAAAATATTCCTTTAAAAGTTCAAAATCCAGCAGTCAGACAAAATTAAGGTAAATCATTTGACCTATTTATTACAATTCTGACTCCCTGAAAATCTGGTAAAATAAAGTTCATGACTTCTTTGATGAAATATTTTTCCTTAAAAAATGAGAAGTCAAACTTATGTGTGGCTTTAAAGTGGGATGAATCTTGTAATACCAGAAATACGAAGATTACCTAACATCATTTCCAGTCTAAATTTACATACAGCATGCAATTCAAGTATTACATATTCTTTATAAACAAGATAAGATAATCTAGTGTCTGAAAATCGGAAAATCTAGTGTCACTTTCATAAATTGTATTAATTAATAAACAATTTATTTGTTCCAGAAAACTTTTATGTATCATCTTCTAAATGCTAAATATCACAGCATAGTCTTTGGAAGAATGAGGATGAAAATGTGTGGAGTCTTAATGACAGAAGGCCCATAAGAGATACTTTGGGGAGGTAATACCTACTATTATGAAAATAATAAAATATTGAAATGAGAAAATAAAACTGAAAGGAAAGGATAGCACTGTAGAAATTTTAAAAACCTTTTGATTTCCAGAGAATTTTTAACAGCCCCAAATAGCTAAGGTATGGGGAAAGGGAAGAATTGTGAAAACAATCTATACACTAACTGCTTTGTGGTTCACATGTGAGAGCCTGACCCGGTTTTACTAACCATTTCCTTTCAGATGTGCATCTCCCATTATCCCATCTACATGAAACTTTCCAGATCCAGGCACACCTGCCAGCAAACTGTCCTACTCATCCTTTTTGCATGCGAAAGAAAATAATGTAATTTTTTTGCATTTATAATTATTTTCTCCTGAATCTCTAGCTAAGAAAATGTAAAATAAGATTATTTTTAAGGCCTAGGGGTAAAACATCCTCAGTGATACTCAACTCCAATTAATCATCAAAGCTACAAGAAATGGATCTATTTCCCACACTTAATGGTCCCCTTCAACTTGTGGTTATGGTAGCAGTAAAATACCAGTGATTCATGCTTACTTCTGCTTGGGTGAGAGAGTCTAGCAATGTATTACTATTTCTGTTGAGTGAGGCAAATATTTGCAAAGTTGATAAAAAATAAACAGACTGGAGGAGTTTAAAAATGGGTGTACTAATATCCATATCTGAATATTCCATTTTCATAGAATTTTATATATTGAATTCAGAATATATTTGACATCTCCATTTCTAAGCCTCTTTCTAGCACGTATAGTCATAACAGTGAGTGAAACATTGTCTCTGCCCAGAGAGTTTGAGTGGAAAACCTACATGGAATACAAGTCCTGTGCTTATGATAACACAAGCTAATAACAATTATAAATAATTCTTTACAGATTACAGAGTTCTTGAAAATATATTAGCTTATATAATCTTTATCATTTGTGTTAGATTTTGTCACCACATACATTTATTTAGAAAGAAATTAAGATCTTCAGATTAATCTTTAAGTTATATAGCTAGTATATGTCAAAGCTTAGTTTTGAATTAAATCTTATTACTAATCCATATATCCCTCCCAAAAACTTGTGCTCTTGGTAACCAGAGCATATGGTTAATGAAGCCAAAATCAAGGGTGACATCAAAAAGTCCAAAAGGTAGTTAAATTTGTTCTGATACAATAGTGTATCATTTTATTTAATATTAATTAAAAGTCAGCACTCCTGGGGCGCTTGGGTGGCTCAGTCGGTGAAGTGTCTGACTCTCGATTTCGGCTCAGGTCATGATCTCACAGTTGTGCGTTCTAGCCCCGCTTTGGGCTCTGTGCTGCAGCACGGAGCCTACTTGGGATCCTCTCTCTCCCTTTCTCTATGGCCCTCCCCCACTTGCTCTGTCTGTCTCTCTCTCAAAAATAAATAAATCAATTTGAAAAATTAAAGAAATAAAAGTCAGCACTCTTGTAAAATACTTACCACAGGTAACTAAGAATCATTTGTAAAGAGACTGAATAGTTCGGGGAAATCATAACTGTTAGTGGGTAAAACAAGTCAACCCTCATATAGTTCTTATGGTTCATCAATATACTTCCAAATGCATACCTGACTGTGTGTATCTATATAAAGGTCTACATCTATTTATAGATAGGTAAGTATAGACATAAGAAATATCAATGTGTAGGGGCGCCTGGGTGGCGCAGTCGGTTAAGCGTCCGACTTCAGCCAGGTCACGATCTCGCGGTCCGTGAGTTCGAGCCCCGCGTCAGGCTCTGGGCTGATGGCTCGGAGCCTGGAGCCTGTTTCCGATTCTGTGTCTCCCTCTCTCTCTGCCCCTCCCCAGTTCATGCTCTGTCTCTCTCTGTCCCAAAAATAAATTAAAAACGTTGAAAAAAAAAAAAAAAAAGAAATATCAATGTGTATATAGAAACATAACATTCTACTCTTTCAACATTTTTGCTACAATATGCCTTCATTAATAGAAATATTTTTTAAAATCATTTTTGAAATACTTTAGCAAATATTAAAATGTTGCATTCTTCTTATTTTAACTTTTTTGCTTCCTCACTCCCTTTAGTTTTACTTAGAATTTTAATCTGGAGCTTTAAGCTCACTCTAAGATAAAAAGTGTCCCCTTATATTTTAACTGATCAGTTCTCTATCTCCAAATCCCATCAATCAGTAATATGACTTATGAGCAATATAATTTTTTCTCTAAATCAGTATGGATTTGAGATACAAAAAGACATTTTGGTTTTCTACGACTTCCATCTAAAACATTGCCAATGATCCACGGCCTAGCACAGCAACTTTTATGTAGTAGACATTCAATAAATGTTTGTAGAATTAAGGTAGGAATGTGGGGGAAGGATTTAGTTCATGGAGGATAAGTGATTATTGGGGAAAGTGATAGTTGAGTCCACTTAAAAGTAGTTTGAATGATCTCAGCATGTATGATTCATATCCTCAGGTGAATTATCCATTGCTCAAAGTCAAAGGTAGAAAAAAAGCCTAATCCATGGTATCAATTTTTTCTCCACTTATAATCAGAAATGAAACAAGGAGGGAAAAAAGTCAGAAGCAATAATGAGAAAAGATTAATTAAACTTCTAAACTTCATGAAAGTTAAAAGTTTGGAGAAATGGAAGTTTGTACTTTAGATGACCCAGAGCATCCCTTTCTAATAACTCTATAATGACAATTTTCTTTGTAAATGAATCCCTTCTCATGCATGCTATTTTAGATTGATCACAGAATCCTTTGAAAGATTGAAAATTATTCCTGCCTAGCTCTTAATGAACTTGTATATTAGTATAGGATTTTCAGGAGGATTTGGTTCCTTTTTCCCATCAGGCTGGGAACTATTAGTGTTAGTCTCAGACAAATATAAAAGGGTCAGAGAAAACTTTATCCTGTCTGTGTGGGTCTTCACTGAAGTCATGTTGAGGACAAGATTGCAGAATAGCCCCAGAATATGACCACCAAATGCAAATTTTCATGTTGATAAGCCTTTAGATTGTGTTTCAGTACCATACACTCTTTCTCCACTAAAGTGCAGCCATTTCAATTCAACACACAGTTAATAGAGGAGCAACCCACTGGCTTTTGTGGCTGATTGCTTCTCGTCCTCAATGTTTTAAAATAAACTAATTCTTTTTTTAGCAAGTTATTCTTTCTTGCAGCCATTCAAAACATTTTTTGAATGTCTGCTAAGTATACTACATGGTGAGAGATGAAATCGTCTCAGCTCTGCCTTCAATCTAGTAGGGGATTCAGACAGGTAAACAAATCATTACTCAATATACTGGGACGAGAGCTTCAGAGAAGCAAATGCAAAGCACACCAGAGACACGAAGACAATGATATTTTCAGAGAAGAGTATACTTGTGCAGGACTTCGTGAGAAAATATGGCTTGAGAAGGTGCAGAAGCAAGAAGAGAAGTTATTTCAGACAGAGGGAATGTGGCCTGGAAAGGAAAAACGACATGAACAAAATGAAGCATTTTGAGAACAAATGTGATTAGAAATATACTTCTTTAAGAACAAGCATTATGAACTTTATTCCTCCAGAATTTTGGAGTAATAGAAAAATAACAGAGTCAACATGTATCCGTCAGGATCAATAACAGTAAAGACAGAAATGGAAAGACGATAGATAATACTAGCTTTTATATGTACCCATAAAGGCATCACGTGTTACAGGTGTTCATTACTCCTGAACAACATTATGAGGCTACTTTTGGTACTGATATAAAGTAAATAAAAATTTGAAATCATTTCTTGGTGTATTTAGAGTGAGTTTGGGGGGATTGTAGCTATGAAAGAGAGGCTGTGGAATGATTTTCATCCACACAATAGAGAGAGATAAAAAATGGAAATCTTCTCAATTTCATCAGGCTCCAGGTCTCTTAAGGCTAAAAAAAAATCCTCTTTTTTCTCTTATTTTTGCACCAAATTATAAATAAGTACAACTCCTAAAGAATCTTCATAATCCACAACTTTTTTTGGACCCATTCTGTATAACTAGCATCTAATAATATTATTTTTGTACATCATCTCTACATGTGTCTAAATCTGGAATGTTCACAGCTTTTGAATAATCTTGGATACAATGGCACATATTTATATCATATTAGCAGAAATAATTATGTAATTACTCACTTAGGGATACTGAATATTTTTTTCAAACACAATTTCTCAATACTAAAAGACTAAAGGGAACATACTCATCTTGAAAGATCAGATCAAGGAAGTTTTGGCCTTCAAGAAGAGAAAGGCATGCAGAACACCCATGTGCAGAAGTGCAGAATACTAGGCTTTCCTGAAACTTAAGCCCTCAGCTATTTTGCCCTAATTATACCACACTGTTCTTTCCTCTTGCTGCTGTCTTCTTAAATGGAACATGAGCTGTGAGGTTGAATAGTAAGAAGTCTGACACTGCAGAAAGAGAGTGAGCAAGAAAGACTCAATCAAAAGCACAAACCCTTCACTAATCTAATGGATTGATCTGTATCCCTAAATATCATTAGGACATACATTTCTTTCTTCTGAATTTCCTCCCAGCTTTCAAATGAAATATCCCTGGAAAAATAAGTGCCAGATGCCTGTGATATGCTGCCTCAAAAATCTGACCTTGTGATCATATAAAATACTACCTAGAACCAGTAAATTACAATTTGCTATAACAATAAAATACACACACACACACACACACACACACACACACACACACAATATTGTTAGAGTGAAATCAAACAGAGAAGACAGACACTATAAATTGCATGGCAACTGTCATTTCACCTACCAAAATCAAGAGCTAATAAGCAAAATCACAGTGAGGATATGGATGATTAGAAAATACTTCAAAGCACTCTAGGTAGAATTTTCCAATTAAAAAAAATCAATAGGCACCTCAAACTAGAGATCATTTAGATTCATTAATCATCAATAGCCACACCAAACCAAAGTGAGAGACCCATGAAAGCCAAGTCCGATGCTACATGTTAAATTAATTGACCCTAGTGCCTTCAAAGTGAAATTCATGGGAGCAAGATCTCAGAAAGAACCAGAAGGGAAAAGTAAATATGTCTATTGGTTGAAAGCACAGAGTGGAATTCAATGCCAACTGTTATGCAAGGGCTCACTACTTCTTACCCTTGCTTTTTCTCCTTGCCAACAAATTATAGCTCTTAGGAAAAGACATAGCAAACAATACAGAGAAATGCAAAAGGTGAAACAAAGAAAAAAAGATAAGCATTCTTGATTCCTTTCTTTATATAACCTCCCACAAATATTTTATTCATCAACATTTCCTGGTATTGAACTACTAAAACATAGGCTATATCAGTTCCCTTCTCTATTTTTCCTGGATTTCCACAATTCAAGCCTTCAACATCTCTGCTTTCATTACTTACATAGCCTCCAAACTAAATGGTCTCCTATTTGTGAGGTCTGCCACCATGCTGGCCACTCCTTCATTCTCCATTCAATTTCCAAATAATCTTTCTGAAAAAAAAAATAGGTCAGTCCCTTTATGAAAACACTCCAAGGACTTTCCATAGTAAAGTTTGTTATCAATTAATTAATTTATTCATAATTTAGATACAGCAAAATATTAAAACACTGCTTTATCTGCACAGTTACATGGTTTTGCCAAAGGTACAGAGTCACATATCCATTACTATAATCAAGAAGAAAGTAAGGGATTTTACAAAATAAAAATAAGTAAAACTAACTGCTCAGCCCCTTGTCAGCTTCTAAGGACTACTTTAATTAGGGTGCTTATGCAAATCCTCTAAGCAGCAGATACATCTCAGTGGATACTTGGATGAAACAAAGAGGTAGCCATGTGAAGATCTGGAAGCACAGCATACATGAAATAAGAACTCAAATTTAAATTTTGATATGTCTGAGTTATAGAAAGGCCAGAGGGACTGCAAACAAAGAGAAGACTTGTATAAGATGAGCTTGGAGAGATGGTGAGTCCAGCTCTTGTAAAGCATTATATTCACTTTGAAGAGTTTAAAATTTTTTTTCCCTAATTGTGATAACTGGGATAGGGAGCTTTGTTTTATGCTTTAAAGGTACCTCTTCGGGTTGCCAAATAGACAATAAATTACAAAGAGTAGGAATAAAATCAGATTGTTCAGCAAGAATACTATAGCAGTAGCTCAGGTCAGAATCATGACATTTTGAGCAGATATCAGTTAAGATTACAAAAATGGATGGACTGGAAATATATTTTAGAGTTTGAAGAAATAAGATTTTCTCTAGGAATTCAATATGATGGTAGAATGTGGCAGGGAAGAGAAAGAAAGGATGCATGATTCTGTCCAGTTTCTGGACATTCTTAAAAAGAAATTAAGACCCATTTTAGGCTTAGTAAAGATTCTTTTATGACATTTAAGTATTATTGTATAAATTATGATAGATTTTAATTATATTAATTTAAAAACATATTACCTTCTCAATTCTCAGCCCAAGTAACACCTCTGTGGAACATATCCTTGATGTCTCCAGGCTTAGGTGTATACTTCTCTGCTCTCATATTACTCTGGGTTCATCTCTAATATCCCAAATGTTAGCAGATACAGAGTTTCTTTCATCAGCCCTAACAGTTTCTCCCTTAGGAGGTATTAAATTAATATATTTTAAATATCTGGTGTTTCTTTTTCAGATTTTGATTTTTGGATCATATTTTCCACAAAGGAAGACTTTCTACAAATGATATTTTGAAAATATCAAAGTGTCAGACAATCACAGTAGGTTAAAAGGAGCAGCAGAGACTAGAAAAGAGATATATGGAGAGACAGACAAGGTTATGAGACAATCTGCTTAAATGCAGATAATGCAGTTGTTCATCTAATGTCAAGAGGGCTGCTTTGCTTTCAATAACTTTGTGGTATTTTATGACATATGCTTGAGAATATTCTCCTTTATGTAACAATTTATTCTCGTTTCTTGCCTTCAGTGTTGTATGTTTGACAATTTTAAAGGTTATTCTTTCTTCTTCTTCTTCTTCTTCTTCTTCTTCTTCTTCTTCTTCTTCTTCTTCTTTTATATATATATCTCGGTCATAAATATTCTTTTTTTTTCCACGGCTTTCTTCCTTTGTTCTTATAGAGTTTTTTTCACCTCCCTGATAGAAGATCTGGCAAGATTCCACTTGAATTAAACTTTGGACAGGTGGTCTTTAATTACTAGTTGTTGTTAAGCTGACATAAATGTTCTAGATAAAACTATCATTTTCTACCAAACATACTTTTTTCCTCTATTATATGATCACTACAAAAGTTGGAACTATTTGTCTACTCTCAAGGTATATCAACACAAACAAATCCCAGGATGTTCTAGCACTGATATTTTCAGCTTAATAACTCACTAATATAGCTAATGCAATTAATTTTCACCAGCTGTGGTTATTTAGGCATCCCATCTTGTCCATTATTTTTACAGAATAAAGGTTTGCTAAGGTTATATATGTTTGTTAAGACACACAAAATTAAGACAATGAAGTATTAATTTTAAAATATTATCTAGCATAACAAGGCAGTGCCATGTTGAAAGACTATTTAGGATTTAATTTACTGTTAAATGTCTACTATCTATACAAAATTGTCAAGAAATTCAACTATCCACAACATTTCTGTCCACCCCTATACATGTAAGAACAACTTAACCTCAGGAAGAGCCATGTAGCTCCAAAGTTTATAGAAGCAAGAAAAATAGTCTTCTAAAAAGGCTTCATGAGTTGGTGAATTCAGGAAATAAATTGCTGACCCTTGAACAACACAGGTTTGAGCTGCATGGGTCCACTTACAAACAAATGTTTTCAGTAAATACAGTACAATACCACAAATGCATTTTCACTTCCTTATGATTTTTCCCTTACAGATTTAATAACATTTTTCTCTCCAACTTACTCTATTCTGAGAATACCATATATAATACATATAACATACAAAATATGTGTCAACTGAATGTCTATGTTATTGGTAAGGCTTCCTATCAATGGTTAAGCTATTGGTAATTACAATTTGGGGGGTGTCAAAGTTGTATGCAGATTTTCAACCGTTAAGGGTTGGTGCCCCCAACCCCTACATCATTCAAAGGTCAACTGTATCTCTTAATATCTGTTCTCTTGCAATTTTTTAATGTATGGAGATTCATAATATAATTTATTTGAAAAACAGTAGCATTTAATTAAAAAATAGTTATATGACATTTCATTGGAGAGAGACGATTATTGGGAAAACATGCAGTCTTAAAACCACAATGGACCTACGAAAGGCAATGTACAGAAAACAAAATATTTAGGGTCAGTCAAATTGCCATAACTCCCAAGTATATTTTACCCAGGTCAGAAAATTGATGCAACAGAGGAGGAGGTAGGTGAGGAGTTGAAAAGAGCTTGTTTGAAATATTTGCTATGGATGCCACATAACAAAAAGTATTTCAAATAGGGAATATAAACTAAACTCTAAACTAGATGCTATAACATAAAAAGACATGTACATTTTCTTTAGGAATTTACATTTATTGGGAATAAATGAAACTATACAATAAAAAAAAAACACAAAAAAATCACCATTACTTACCTATGGATACCTTCATTAAAGTCTCAAATAATAGAATCATTCCTACTAATTATGGTTTGATTGATTTGATGGACCTTACCACCTATTATCCATAAAGTTAAAATCAAAATGGAAAAATGCTAATAATTTTGTTCATTTAATGTGATAATTTTTGCATAATATATATATATATATATATATATATATATATATATATATATATATCACTCTGGATATAAAACTTTATATATACTTTAATATATAAATTAATCACAGGTTTTCATATAGAAAATGTTTTTTTTTATAATAAGGGATAGATAGGAGCACCTGGGTGGCTCAGTCAGTTGAGCGTCCAATTCTTGATTTTGACTCAGGTCATGATTCTGGGGTTGCAGGATCAAGTTCTGTATCAGGCTCTGCACTGAGTGTGGAGCCTCCTTGAAATTCTCTCTCTGTCTCTCTCCCTTTCTCTCTGCCCACTCTTTCTCTCTTTCCCACTCACTCTCTATCTCTAAAGTATAATAAACGATAGATTACTTCCATCATTTACTTGTTAGAGATGTTACTGCTTAAGTGGCTTTATAGGTTTATTGCCTTTCATGTTAGCATTTTTCTCTAGTAAATACGTTTTCATCACTGCTTATCTAATATATTATACCTAGAAATACTCTCATGGTTGCTTCAAATTTTAACCTAAGTTTCACATTCCAATTTTCAATTGATAATCACATAGTACATCTCTAGATTTTTTTGAATGTCAAAATTCCTTCTTATTTTTGAAGTTGTTTAGTGAACCAAAATTGAATCCATTATTCTTATATTACATCCAAAGCGATGATTACGGCAAGTATATAATGCATGTACTGCAAATTAAACACACACACACATACACACTGTTTCTGCTGAGTGTTAAGAAATCATGAAGTTGTCTGATAAACCTTAATTCTTTAATTGAAAAGGTTAGTTTTGGGGCACCTGGGTGGCTCAGTCAGTTAAGCTTCTGACTTTGGCTCAGGTCACAATCTTACGGCTTGTGGGTTCAAGCCCTGTGTTGGGCTCTGCGCTGACAGCTCGGAGCCTTTTCAGATTTTGTTTCTCCCTATCTCTCTGCCTCTCCCCGGCTTGCTCTCTCTCTCTCTCTCAGAAATAAATAAACATTAAAAACCTTTTTTTAAAAAGAAAAGGTTAGTTTTTTCCACTGATTGAATTATTAATATAAACATATTTAACAGCTATTAGGAGCCAAAAATCGGTTCTTACTGTGAAAACTAATAAATAGTCTATGTTAAAACATTGCAATATAATTTTGCAGGCCTTTTGCTAAAATTATTATCTATTCTTCAACAGTTTCATACAATGAAGCAGCACAAATAAATCTATTACGATAACTTAAAATAAGGTCAGTATATTGAGGGACCTATGATTAAATTATTTATTTTCTCTTTGTTTTGTTTAAAGATTTGGGTAAACACTATATAATACTATAGCTGAATTTTTAGCTTTTTATAAATTTGAAAATTAATTTTGATAGTTAAAATTTAGTGGGCAGCATTAGTGAGCAGTTTCTAACCAGAAGATATTGTCTAAGTCTCCTGGCTTTCAAAAATGAAGTCAGCATTACCCACAGCAGGGGTATCATGGGGATATAGAGATGGAAGAAACAATAGATAAAAATATTAGATACATTTCATGACATGATGTACTAAACAATAGAAACAACTCAACCAATGAGAATTGGCTTCAATTTTGTTGTGGAACCTTTGCAATAAGTAAGTCCAGAGTAAAACACACACCATCTGATACAGCAATGGTGAAGACTCCCCACTGTAGTGCAGATACAACTCTTGATACTGTGATTCAGAAAACAAAGAACACTATGAAAACAATAAAATCTACAGCTGTCAATGTATTCAATCTGCTTCACCAGATGATGCAGTGAGAACATAATTTGATTCCTCAGGTTGCCAGGAGGAAGGAAGTAAAGTGGGAACTTGGCAACATCCAAGTTCTGGTCAACGAACCATCGATCCCATCACTATTACACCCATCACTAGCCAGGCATCCAACAAGAATACCATGCTGTGGGAACCAGGATGGAATAATAGGGGTGCAGACACTTAGTTTGCTGATGAGCTATTTTATCTACTTTACTCCCAATAAATATTCTGTTCCTCAAAAGTTTAGCAAAATTTGTTGCTTAATTTGATTACTCTTAATGGTGAGTCAGGGAGAAATGGGAAATGCTGTTAAGGTCCCCTTCTCTAGATTCCCTAGGTTACTCAGGGGCCATCCTAAATAGGGAAGTTAAACGAGTTACCAAATTTCAATGAATTAGCTCTGCATGAACGAGACATTACCCCCATGTCTGTCTAACTTTTAAGCTTGTGCTCATTGATGCTGCCTTATTTATTGAATGTGGTGTAATTATTCCTTGCCAGTGAACTGTTAGATGATTTACCAAAGGGCTTGAATTCAGGTTGCCAAGATGTTTGGAAGTAGGATGATACATATGCTGCTCAGCTGTATTAATTTCTTCCCCTCGCAGCAAATCTGCCATCTATCTCTGCAAAAAGCGGATATTAAGTGAATATCTATTTTTTTTTCCCTAGTCAACTGCAATCACCACCGAGCTTCCTTAAAACTGTACTCTCGTAAAATCACAAGAGGGACATGGGGACATTTCCCAACACATTCTGGAATCTGATGTGAGAAAATACAAAAAGAAAAAAGAAATTGTGACCTCAGGGTTTCATTTTGCCACCGGACTAAATGCATGAAATTGGCTGCCGATGACTATGACTACCATTAGTAGCTATTGGAAATTGTTTCTGTAAAAATATTCTATAGAGAAATTGCATTAGTCACAAGGCATAAAATGAATAGCCCAGAATAATTTGGGAAATTTTTATTAGTGAATTGGGAAAGGAGAGAATTTGGAATTAATTATTAAAGATGAAAACTTAATATAATATTCAAAAATGATTAAAACTATGATGGTAAAATAAACTTTGCAATTTTTTCCAGACCCTTGGCTGGTCTTATTAATTTACACAAAAGCCCCAAGTTCTCAGAGCCGACCCAAGCAGAACACACACACACTCATCATACTACTAAGAACTTTCTGTGATTTTTTTTTAACATTCAAGGTTTGCAAAAGAATATAACCAGTAACCCCTAAAGACAGATTGTAAAACAATACGGAAAACAGTTAATCATATTATTGTAAGAAAATATTTGGAAACTCAAAAGCAGAAGCTATAGATTCCAAATATATATATGGTCATGGGATTTTAAAACCTGTTTTTAAAACTAATCAAGGATCCCAGAGCTGAACTAAATACATGACTTGCCACCCAAAGAGGTCTTAGAGAGTTCTGAATATGGATCTTTAGATCAAAGTTTTCTCTAAGAAAACTGTTTGAGAAAAGAAATATGTTGCAAAAAACACTATACTGTGAATCTAAAACTTTAAGACCTATATGCTCCCTTTTGAGGAGAATAAAGCAAGGGGAAAAGATGGCTCATGAATATATGTTTATTGTAAAGAAATATTGCCTGAGGAACATTAAATATTAATTCTAGATTTCAAACTAAAATTGTACCTACACTATTCAGTCAGATACCAAAGTGAGACCTTGACAAAATAAAATATTTATATGTAAATCAAAGTGTCCATAAAGGAATTTAAAGTTTATCCCTGAATCTGCTGCTCTAACACTACAACACCAGAAGGTTGTCAACATGGCATAAGTTTACTTCCCTGAAAGAAATCATGGTTTGAAAATCACAAAAAGTTCACAGGGTATAAAACAATACAGCACAGATAAGGGTTTTTGTGTTGTTGTTGTTGTTGTTGTTGTTGTTAATTTAAGAACCTCTAAAACATTTATAGAGAATTTTAAATTATGATTCATAATAATTTATTTATTCGCTCAACTATAATTTATTTAGAATGTTACAAGCTGACAATCCAAGAGCTAGAAGATGTACAAAGTTTCTGTACTTCTAAACTTTGCATTTTAGTTGGGATGAAACTGAAATAGAGAAAAAGGTTAATGATTAAGAACAAGTCAATTAGTTAGAAGTTACATGAAGAAAATAAATCGGAGTTAAATGAGAGAGAGTTAGTTGCACAGGCTGCTTTTGAAATCATCTAAATGTGCTCTACATGGCAGGGATGGTGGGAGATATATAGATGCTGAACAAAAGAACACATTTGATCTGAAGTTTTAAAAGCAATTTTGATGAATTACTGCATTCACAGAATTGATATGATTTTTCAAGTTATCCTTGACTTCAGAATACAAAAGGTAAGGTTTTTGTTTCCTGCTGTAACTCAAGGTATGATTAGAACTTTCCTGAACTAAGAGTCAGAAAATCTGAGTTCTAGTTATTTACTCATTAGTCATTCATCTCTCATTGAACTTATTTTTCTTTCATTAAATATATATCCATTAAATGCTTACTTAAATATCAGATGTCTTGAGTAGAAGCCTTTATATATGGCAGTAAAGACTCTTTACCTTTTTCATTTCCTTCATAGAACATATAATAATTTAGATTTTTTAACAATTTAGAGTAAAAATGAATTTAAAAAAAATTTTTTTAACCTTTATTTATTTTTGAGACAGAGAGAGACAGAGCATGAACGGGGGAGGGGCAGAGAGAGAGGGAGACACAGAATTGGAAGCAGGCTCCAGGCTCTGAGCCACCAGCCCAGAGCCCGACGCGGGGCTCAAACTCATGGACCGCGAGATCCTGACCTGAGCCGAAGTCGGTCGCTTAACCGACTGAGCCACCCAGGCGCCCCTAGAATAAATATGAATTTTAAATCACTGGTCTATATCCTCTTTCCCTCACCAGAGTAAACTCTACAGAGGATCAAGCATTGTTGATCACTATACAGTCAACAGTGTCATGTGGCAAATGTTCTGTAAATATCTGCAAAAATAACAATGAAGGAAGGAAGTAGAGAAGGGAGGGGAAGGAGAAGGAAGGAAGGCAGGAAAGAGGGAGAAATAAGGATGAAAAGAAGGGAAAAAAGAAAGGAAGTTAAAAAAAGAAAGAGAGGGACAGAGGGAAAGATGGAGGGAGGAGGGACAGAAGAAATGTAACATATAAATATATGGGGTCTGTGATCAAATCAAACAATAACAATGAAACCTACCAGGTTAGTGCAAGTAAGTAGATATTTGAAGAGTAGAATAGCTACTGCTATGAAGGAGAAACACAGAAATGAGAGCCAATAATCCAGTGTAGGAAAAGGAATAAAAAGTCATGCGGAGCTCTGTCACAACTGCATGTCCTTGGATAAAACAGAAGTCTAACATAAGGCCTTTTACTGAAGTTCAGGTACATTTTCAACTGCCTACTAGATCTCCATTATGGCCCATTCCATAGCAATACAAATTCAATGTGTCCAAACTGATTTTCTCAACCTGCCCTCTACATCGTGATTTCTTCTTTTATGAATCATGTGACCATTCATCTCATTAAGCCCAAAACAATGAGTCATCCTCTTTCTTATCTACTGAATCCAAGTGGTTTCTAAATCCTATCAATTTTCCTCCTAAAAATGCCACAAACCCTTTTTCTCCATTCACACTTGCCTGCTTTGTTTCTGATCCACTGTGTTCCCCTGCTGGATTGTAATAATGGCTACTTAACTAGGACTCCCTATTCTTGTTCTTGGACCACTCTTCCTGCAGCAAAATTGGAATTTTAAAAATCCAGATATAATTATGTCATCTCCTTCACTGAAAGACGTTAGTGCCGCTCTTTGAGTAAGTATAAACAGCATTAACAAAAGTTCCCTCATGATTTGTCCTATAAACATCTTCCCTACCTTATGTTCCCTGTACTCCAGTCATACCCAACCGCTTCATTTTCCCGAATATATCTTTCTTTTTCTTATCTCCATAATCTGCATACATGTTTATTTTATCTGAAATACCTACCTCCCTTTGCATATATAACTAATTCCTTCTCATCCTTCACTTTTCCTAAACTTCTCTTGGATAATATTGCACACTTTTAGCATCCATGTACACCTCTTTATAGAACTTTACACAATACTGTGTAGTCAGTGATACATTTGTCCTCTCTACTGAATTTTTAACACTTGAAGAGCAAAAAAAGTCTTGGCTGATTCATTTATAATTATGGGTGGTACATAGCTGGCTCCTTACAAATACTGAACATATCAATTTAAAAATTAATAAAAATAATTAATAAACCATCAAACATTATTATCTCATCCATAGAATATTTTTGATGGATGTTTATTTCTAAGTTATTCTCCAAAAATCAAACTTCTAATAATTATTTTAAAAGGAGAAAAAATAGGGGCGCCTGGGTGGCTCAGTCAGTTAAGCGTCCGACTTCAGCTCAGGTCATGACCTCATAGTCCTCACAGTCCCCGCGTCAGGCTCTGTGCTGACAGCTCAGAGCCGGGAGCCAGCTTTGGATTCTGTGTCTCCCTCTCTCTCTTCCCCTCCCCTACTCATGCACTGTCTCTCTCTGTCTCTCAAAAATTAATACATGTTAAAAAAAAAAAAAGGAGGAAAAATATTTCAGGATCCTACATCTTATTCTAAGGGGAATTCACTTCTATTCTTTCTACACAGAGCATGTGTATATGCATGAACACCTGCCTATAGACTTACTATGCATGATATTTACTTTTCTTATTAGGAGAAAACAAGATTAAATAGGAAAGATGGTGAAATATAAAATTGCCCTAATGATGCAAATTAGCATGCCATGAATGGTTGCTTTTGATGAGCAGAACTTCTAAAATTCCAGTATATGTGAGTAAAGCATTTTCAACTATACTGTTTTCTTTTCACCATTTTCTTAAGAGAATTAAAAACCCTAAATGACTCCAGGTGTAAATTTTACAGAAGTAAATGCCACATGGGGCACCTGGGTGGCTCAGGTGGTTAGGTGTCCAGCTTTGCCTCAGGTCATGATCTCGCAGTTCATGAGTTCAAGCCCCATGTTGAGCTCTGCTGCTGACAGCTCAGAACCTGTAGCCTGTTTTGGATTCTGTGTCTCCCTCTCTCTCTGCCCCTCCAACACTTGTGCTCTCTCTCTCTCTGTCTCTCAAAAATGAATAAACATTAAAAAAAAAAAGTATATGTCACATATCATTACCATTGGGTATACACACACATATACACACATATGTTAAAAGTGTGGAGATGAACAATGAAATGGAACTTTAGTTAAGATGGATTTTTTTTAATATTGAATTATAACATCAGCAAGAAAAATCAATCAGTACAAACCAGCATCTTGATTAAAGGGAAATAAATACAAGACACAGTCCTAAGAAGGAAGCAGCATCAACAACAGCAAAAAAGAAAGAAAGAAAGAAAGAAAGAAAGAAAGAAAGAAAGAAAGAAAGAAAGAAAGAAAGAAAGAAAGAAAGAAAAATCCTTGGACTGGCAGTTTAAATCTATTCATGCTTTCTAAATCTTGATTAATTCAAAAACAAGAAGAATGCTTCAGGAGATGCTATTGACACAAATAGTTGGAACCAAACATTGAGTAAGACAAACTATTCTATTATCAAACATAGTCAAGGAGAACAAAATAAACAACACTTCATAATATAAATTCTAATTATGAGAGGAGAAAATCCTCAGACACAATGTACCAGATAGATGTATCTTTATGTAGGGAAATTTGAGACATCCCCACACCACTAATCACTGCCTACTCCCTTGGGGCCTCAAGGTTGAATCTGTAAGAATACTGACAGGAAGAGGAAGTAAATTAGCACATTTAGAACCGGAACTTACTTATTATTTTGGTATTTTTGTTAGCCATGTAACTTTCTTAGTGACACTTGATAGATAATATTAGAAGCTTTCCTAAATGTTCTTATTAAGGCTTGTATCATATTATAGTGAAACCGCTCATTTTCTTACTGTTCTCCAAGCCATGCACATCCCATGTGTCTTTTTTACAGTATATTTAATGCCTAGCTAGCATTGCCCAGATGTTTAACATGTGTTTGTGATCTTCTGTCCCTGTTGAATAATGTGTCAGTACCTTCTACCCAAAGACCACCGGGAACACACCTGTAGTTAAACAAGTAGGTTTATGACTCATGGCAGTGAGGGAGAACACCCATTCTGGGGAACAATGAACCAGAAAGGAATTATAGGATTTGGTACTGTTTTGGGTGACTTTGGGGCAGATCAAAGGAACCAAGAGTTTGCTAGGCTTTACTCTAGGTTTGATACCATGAGGAAGTGGAGTTAATTCTTTGATTGGGTATTGTAATACATCTTATCTAGGAGAAGATAAGACTAGACAAAGGCCAAAGCTATAAAATCAATAAAATAGCAGTGGTGGCTCATATCAGCCACATTAGGAGGATGTATTGTTCTCCTGTTGGTTTGGAAGATATTGATGTTTTTGATTTTGTTCAAATATGATTATGGAGGGGCCTTATTTTTTTTTTTTTGATTCTTTATAGTAAAGGGGTGGTCTTGTCTGATGAAGGAAGATATATTGTGAATTTTTTTTAGATTCCAGAGGAGAATACAGTCCTAGCTATGCATGCCAGGCCACTCCTACCAATGCTAAGGCCTGACTGGTAGTATCAGTATCAGGTACTACCTTTCTCTTTCTTAAAAGAATTAGATTAATAAATTGCTTAATACCATTTTTTTTCCTCTTAGCAACTGATCCACTATTGCACAACGTATCAATTGCCTCACTGATTAAAATCATCCAAAACTTTAGTCCACTCATTAAAAGAAGTCCACTGACTGATTTTCTATATAACAAATTTTTGATTGCCTTGTAATAGATAGCCCCTAGAGATGATTACCATCAACTCTTCTCCTCTCTATAAATGAATGCATTTCTACCCATTGAGACGTAGAGTCCATACCCTTTTCTCTTGACTCTGAGGTAGCTTTAAAATTTGCTTTGATCAATAGAGTAAGCTGAAGTAATGCTGTTTCATTCCCAGGCCTAAGTTTTCTTTCTTTCTTTCTTTATTTATTTTTTGTCTTTTTTTTTCAATATATGAAATTTATTGTCAAATTGGTTTCCATACAACACCCAGTGCTCATCCCAAAAGATGCCCTCTTCAATACCCATCACCCACCCTCCCCTCTCTCTCACCCCCCATCAAGCCTCAGTTTGTTCTCAGGAGCCTCTTATGCTTTGGCTCTCTCCCACTCTAACCTTTTTTTTTTTTTTTTTTTTCCTTCCTCCCCCATGGGTTTCTGTTAAGTTTCTCAGGATCCACATAAGAGTGAAAGCATATGGTATCTGTCTTTCCCAGGTCTAAGTTTTAAAAGAACTGGCTGGTTCTGCCTTTTTGCTTAGAAGCCAGTCGCCATCCTGGAAGCCTGACTACTCACCTAGCTGCAAAAATACACAAGACAGCTGCTATATGGGGGGGGGGGGGGAGGGAGAGAGAGAAAGGCCATGAGGAGAAATATTAAATGTGAAAGAGGCATTTGTGGGCCTTTCAGCCTAGCCTAAACCCCACAGACATGACTAAGCCAAGGCAAGGCTAATAGAAGAATCATCCAGTCAACTCACAGAATTGAAAGTAAATAATATTGTTGTCCTTTGGAGTGATCGTTATGCAGCAGTAAGTAGTTGTACCATCCCAGAACACAAGCTCATCCAGCACTTAAGGGGTCTATCCATCCAAAAGGAAGGTATAGTTCTTGAGAGTTAAAACAATAAAACAATAAAAAGGACGTAGAAAATTGTAACATTTTCATCATGAAGAATAATAAACCATTGAAGTTCTCCAAATGTTTGGTTTTTTTCCTACGATGAAGTCCTGAGAAATTTTAAGCAGGAAAACTTTAATGGATAATTTAAAGTCCCATTTGTGTCTGTGTGAGAAATTTTATAACAAATGCATTAAGATTGTCCATTGTACTATTTCTACAATAATTCTTTATGTACGGGCATAATATTAAATACAAATACATGAAGACTTCATAGAGAAACTAACTAATGTAACCCAAATGAACAACTTTACGACATAATTTTATTTAAGAAGGCAGAGTAGAAGTCTTACATTCTAAGCTGGGGAGCTGAATAACACAACTCAAGGCAATAGTTTTGGATGGAACAATTCTGTATAGGTAACTACAGAGAAATAAGATTAAGTTTGCCATATCAACCAGCGATAGGGCTGACATTCTAACAGAAAGTTCAGAAAGTGCTGGCAACATTGTTGTTCAACTATACAGAACACCTCAACTTTTTAAAAAGTTGTACCTTCCAAAGATACCTGCAGATATAGCTGGAATTTTTCCTACAAAGACTACTTGGATCCAAACTAGCACTCCAGTTATATTTACTTGAAAACCTAAAGTCTCAAAGTATAGATTGTATTACAGATGCTATTTTTCCTAGAAATCCATTTGGTTTGGATCTTGTTCAAAGTACACATTACCAACGGTCTAACTTGATTTGAGAGAAACCTCACATGTGTGTTTGTGGAACATCCACTTTCAAAGAGCATAACCTCCAATGCACATTTTCACACTGAGCCAAATATAGTAATGGGTAACATTTATGCGTTGTATTACTTAGCAGTAATCATTTTTATTTTGGTAATGATCTCCTAAAAGCTATCAATGATATGGTGAATATAATCATTGTTGAAACTCCTTTCAATGGTAGTTAGAAATTGGAGCCAATAACCTATAGGAAGAGACTTTAAGGAAGCCTAAAGTGTAGAATAACAAAAAGATGGTACACCTGGGAAACCAACCTTTGATTCACCCACAATAAACACTAAGGAAAATACTTGAGCTGTTAGCAGCTACGTGCTTTTGGTGGGCATGGACAGATAGCACTTGACTCTAGAAATATATCCTGTCCCATAAAAAAGGTTGAAGACTTGGTCTGCAAAAGGAGTAATGCACTCACTACTCATTCTATTCAAGACTGGCACTGGGTACTATTGCAGGGATTTGAAAATCACAGCAGCTTGTCATTTTGACTATTATTTTCCTGGCTTTGAGGAGCAATTCTGTGTATATTAAAGGACCTATGTCATTTGACTGAGTTTTTGGCCATCTTTCTGGTTCCATCCTCAAAACACAAGCCCTGCAGATTGATGCCTAAAGTAGTTTAATGCAAAGCATTCCACTCCAGATACACTGACTTGGGGAGATATAAAACAACTGGAATGAAATGATCACATAAAAAAAACCAGGATCATATTTTTTAATTGTTTATTTATTTTGAGAGAGAGACAGGGATAGAGAGTGAGCAGGGGAGGGGCAGAGAGGGAGAGAGAATTCTAGGAGCACACTCGGCACTGTCAGTGTAGAGCCCCCGACGTGGGGCTTGAACTAATGAACCATGAGATCATGACCTGAGTCAAAACCAAGAGTTCGATGTTTAACTGACTGAGCCACCCAGGTGCCCCCAAAACAGGATCATATTTTTAACCAAACTTGGTACTAGACAACAAAAGCTATGCAGCTGGAGAACTAGGGAGAACAGCTGTAAAAGTATATTATCTCTTTGGCCAACTGGTTAAACTCACTCTCTCTCTCACTCTCTCTCTCTCCCCTTCTCCCTCTCCCTGTCTCTCTCTCTCTTTCTAAATTCTGAAGTAAGCAAAATCTATAATTACTCTGTGGCTTATATGGCTCAATAGAAGAGGCACCTGAGGTTTTACAAAACAAAAAGAAATAGGAAACCACCAGTTGAGGTGTCTGGCTGGCAAGGAAGCAGATACTAAAACTGTGGTCTCCATAGTTAGAATGAAAGCAGTGCTGGGAATGGCTGAGGTCCTGGAGGACTTGCAAGCCCCAGCCTGGCAGGCAGCAACTTTGGAGGCAAGCTTTGTAAACTGCTGAGGTATGAGACACGGGAAAGGGTAAAAAAAAAAAAAAAAAAAAAAAAAAAAAAGCGCTGAGAAGTGCTTTACCTCATACTAATGCAGTTCCAACTGCGGGAAAAAAAATGATGAGCAGGTCAGATCACAGTAAGGAGACAAAATAAGTGAAAGTCTTGGTATTACTTTTAATTGTCAGTAACTGTGTTTTAAGATGTGTGAGCTAATCTTGTTGCTTTTACAGACAGTCTGAAATGAGAGCAGTGACCTTGGAGCACCGTGATTTGCGCAAGCTAATTGAGTTACAAATAATAGTATTCAGAAGACAGAGTATCAGAAATAATTTTCTAATTAGAACAGGTGGCCTCCAAGTACAAATGTAAAAGGACTTAATTGAGACAGAAAACTTTAATTGGTAAGAGTAGGCAAAAGCTATTTCATTTGGAAACTTGTGATTAAAATATGGTGGATACACATATGGGATCTGGCCAGGAATAGGTATTCTTCAACTATGGCACTGTTGCCATTCTGAATAGTGTATTTCATTGTTGTTCAGAACCACCCTATCTATTAAAGGATGATTAGGATCACCGCCCCCTGCTCACTGAAGGGCATTATCTTAGGGTCCAAAGTAATTGAGCAAAAGCACTTCCACATAATTAAGGGGAAAAAAAAGCTAAAGGGATGAACCATCTGAATATATATTTAATAAATAGGGTAAATTTTGATCAGTCCAAGGTTCCTAGCATATAACATTAATATGGCCTTGTTCCCATGCTGATGTATATTTCTGACATAATTTTGATGACAGGAAAATTACTTCTCTGGGTAATTTGGTGGGGGGAGGGGTGGGGGAGGAAGGCCCCAAATGCCTCAAAAAAAGCAATTAACCAAGTAGGAGTTGACAAAAGGAAGCATCTCTCTGTAGATCTCAGGTGAAAAGAAGAGCTCAAGAGTGATGGGAGAGAGGAGGCAGGCATGTTACAAGCGCTGAGCCAGCTGAGATCTTTTCCTAATGCAGGTCAAAAATGTCTCCTACCTGAGGAGTTCATGCATTTAATAGAAGTGACTCCATTTATGCTGGAATGGCAAAGCAGATACCTTCTGGTATAGTAAGTCTCCTGTGGGACTTGGAGTCTGTGAGTGCAGACACTAATTTGAAAAGCAAAACAAAAACTTTTGTGATACGAGCCACTGGGCAGATAGTAAATCTGAAACAGCTAATTCATGGAAGTTTTTGTCAGTACACACTCATGGTTATCCCAGGCAGTTATCCTGCTTACTCCAAGGGCAGAGTAAGACAACCAATGATTTTCTGGTATTTGGCAAAACGATAACTACCTTCTCTTTGCAAATGTATCCAAAGTGACTTTGTGCTTTTTCCCTGTTGAAAGTCATGTCGAAGTCATGCAATTGACTCCCACACAATGCAAAATCTAGCATGCAGATGCGGTATGCCTTAATTCATGCAAAATGCTGAACATTTGCAACTGGTCTTTCCATAAAAATAATTTACTAAGGACTTTATGTTTTTATGTGTGTATTAAAACTTCTGGGGATAAGTCTAAAGTGACATAAAGTTACATATAAAGGCATTGAGAGATATCTAAATATAACATAAACACAAATAGACAAGTTTATTAATGGCTTTTATGAGCTGGATCTTGTGAAACATCACAGTGTTGTATAAATGTAAATTTAAGTATTCATTCCACTGGAATTTTGGGGTACAGTTTTTAAAATCTTTGATTTTCCTATATGTGAATTCAGCTGTAATTTCTGGCATTCTTTTTTTTTTAGAGAAAAACAATAAACATTTATATTGTCAAAACTTTTTACAGCAATTTAAGTTGAACATTAAGGTTACCCCATAAAAGCTGAATAATGATACAAGTGAGAAGGAAAATACAAAGAAGAGATAGAGAAGTTTTAGTCTCAACTTCAAAAACTTATTTGTGTGAATTGTACCTTTTCCTGGCTGTTGCCTATAAACTTTAAGAGATTGTAACTGAGACACTAAATACTTTACTTTAGCAAGTCTTTAGCATTCTCTTCAGAAATGGTCATATTTCTGGGGTTCTGGGTGGCTCAATATGTTCAGCATCTGACTTTGGCTCAGGTCATGATCTCACAGTTAGTGCCATATTCTCTCTCTCTCTCTCTCTCTCTCTCAACCCCTCCCCTGCTCTCTCTTTTTTCTCTCAGAAATTTCTATATAAGGATCAGATCAGATAATTCTTAGACTTTAGAGCCAGTTCTAGAATTCTTGAACTTATAGTCAAAGAAGGAAAAAAACAAGATTCTTCTTTGAGGGGTTGACTTATAACTTAAAAATCATTGTGTTGGAATAGCATATGTAGCATGGTACATCAAAGCAAATCAGAAAAAGAAAATGAATATAAAACTTTTGTGTTAAAATAATTAAGTGTTAAGCGAATTGGAAATTATTGACCTGAACACATAATCTTCTGCAAAAGGTCATTTTTCTGCTCATCACTTTAGAATCTGTTACTTAGTGCCACTCTGCTCTTTTTTTCTTTAACCATATAGAGTAATTCAAATAATTATTGTATTAATACTGCTTGTAATTTGTTTAATTTTCAATCATATGTGTGTGTATGGAATAGATAAATAGAGATGTAAGTGACATAAATATCTTGGATTACAAAATTCAATTATTGTTAAGATGTCAATTCTTTACAACTTTATCTATAGACTCAATACAGTTGCAATAAAAATTCCAGCAACATCTTTGGAAGATATCAACAAAATGTTTCTAAAGTTTATATGAAAGGCAGATATCTAGAATAGCCAACACAGTATTAAATAAGAACAAAGCTGACTCACATTATTCAATTGCAATACTTATCATAAAACTACAGTAATCAAGACAGTATATACTGACAAAAAAAGAAACACATAGATCAATGTAACAGAATATAGATCCCAGAAAGAGATTCACATAAATTTAGTCAACTGACCCTTTACTAAGAAGCAAAGGCAGCTCAAAGAAGAAAAGATAATGCTTTCAACAAATGGTGCTAGAACCATTAGGTTGTCCCTAAGTGAAAACATAAACCAACTCACAAACCTCATACTTTTCAAGAAAATTAACTAAAAATAGACCTAATTATAAAGACAAGATGATGAAGCCTTTATAAGAAAACATAGGAGGAAATCTTAGTGACAAGTGACTTGGCTCTGGTGGCTTTCAGTCCACTACCAAAAAATATAATCCATGAAAGAAACAAAGTGTAAGTTGTACTTTATTACAATTCAAAACTTCCACTCTGTGAAAAATCTTGTTAAGAGAATGAAAAAATAAGTAAGAAGCTAGGAGAAAATATTTGTAAAACAAATATCTAATAAAAATCTTATATCCAAATATATTTTAAAAAACTTAAGTTTCAAAAATAAGAAAAGAAACTATCAAGTTTAAAAAAATGGGCAAAGGATGGAAAATAACTCACCAAAGAAAATACACATAATGCAAATAAGTATACAGAAAGATGTTCAACATAATATATCATTATGGAATTACAACTCAAAACAATGGTGAGATAACACTACATACATATTGTGAGTAGCTAAAATGCTGAAAACTGAGAATACCAATTGCTAGCAAGGATATGGATCAACAGAATATCTCATTCATTGCTGGTGGGAATGCAAAACCACAGCAATTTTGGAAGATAATTTAGCATTTTGTTACAAAGCTAAACACAGTCCTACCATATATCCAGAAAATGTGCTAACATATTTCCTAAATGAATGGAGAACTTATGTCCCCTTGAAAATCTGCATGAGAAATGTTTATAGCACCTTTATTCAAAATCATCAAAAACCATAAGCAACTAATATGTCTTTCACTAGATTAATGAATAAAAAATGTAAAACATCTGTACATCTATACAATGGAATATTATTCAATCATAATAAGAAATGAACTATCAAAGTAATAAAAAAGAAAACTGAATCTGAAATTCATGTAGTTTAAATGCAGGAAGTCAGTCTGAAAAGCCTACAGACTATATAACTACCAATTATATGTCATTTTAGAAAAGGTAAAAGAACAGTGATGATAAAAAGTTCATTGGTTTCCATGGATTCAGGGTCAGGGGGTAGAAGGATGACACATAGTAGGAGGTGAAATTATTCTGTACAATGCAGTAATGGCACTATGCATTTGTCAAAACCCATAGAACTTTACACCACAGACTGAACCTAAATGTGAAGAAGAAGAAGAAGAAGAAGAAGAAGAAGAAGAAGAAGAAGAAGAAAGTAAAAAGAAGAAGAAGAAGAGGAAGAAGAAGAAGAAGAAGAAGAAGAAGAAGAAGAAGAAGAAGAAGAAGGAGGAGGGGAGGAGGAGGAGGAGGAGGAGGAGGAGGAGGAGGAGGAGGAGGAAAACCAGGAAAGAGGAGGAGAAGAGGATAGGGAGGCATAAGCAAAGGGGAAGGGGTGAGAACAAGAAAGAAAATCATTTAGGAAGTCAAGGGAATCCTGGAATTTCTTTTGAGGACAATTCTTCCGTTTCATCATTTTGGCTAGTTTTCTGTTCTTTATGTGTTTTAAAAGCTTGTTATGTGTCCTGCACTTGCAAGCACCATCAGACATTGGTCCAGTGGTTTTGCTATATATATATATATATATATATATATATATATATATATACACACACACATACATACATGTGTGTTTGTGTGTGTGTTTTCTTTCTTCCTCTTATTTCTTCCATTCTCTATTCTGGTTGTTGGTTTGTTTAAGCAGACATTTCTTTAATTAATTTTTTAATGTTTTTGTTTATTTTTGAGGCAGAGAGAGACAGGCATGACCAGGGGAGGAGCAGAGAGAGAGGGAGACACAGAATATGAAGCAGGCTCCAGGCTCTGAGCTGTCAGCACAGAGACTGACGCGGGGCTCGAACCCATAGACTATGAGATCATGACCTGAGCTGAAGCTGGATGCTTAACCGACTGAGCCACCCAGGCACCCCTAAGCAGACATTTTTAATCTATTATTTTTATACCTCTTCTGTATCTCCTTCTTCTTTATTATCCTCTCTCTCTCTCTCTCTCTCTCTCTCTCTCTGGATTAACCCATATAGTTTCTCTGATTCTCTGCCCAGTCATTTTTTTTTCTTGTTCTCCACTCCTGTTATTTATATCATTGTATGCAATAAGCCTTATTCTAATACCACCACCCCCTGTTTAAAATTTTTCCAAGGTTACACTGACAAAAAATCAAAGCACACCTGGTGGAAGTTCCAAGCCACCATTATGAGTAGGGAGATAAAACAGCCAGAGTCACAACAAAGAGCACACAACACACTCCAAAAACACCTCCTGAAGGGACAGACCCTACACAGTGTATGACCCCTTTTTAATATAGTAGTGCTTGCAGGTGCAGGACACATAACAAACTATTAAAACACATAAAGGACAGAAAACTAGCCAAAATGATGAAATGGAAGAATTGTCTTCAACAGAAATTCCAGGAAGAAATGATAGCTAGAGAATTGCTCAAAACATATATAAATAATATATCTGGTTAAGAATTTAGAATAATAGTTATAAGATTAATAGCTAGGCTTGACAAAAGCATAGAAGACAACAGAGAATCTATTGCTTCAGAGATCAAGGAACTAAGAAATAGTCACTAGGAATTAAGCAGTTATAAATATGGTGCAAAATAAAATAAATGCAGTGACAGCAGGATGGAGGAAGCAGAGGGGAGAATAAGTGAAATAGAAGACAAAATTAAGGACATTGACGAAGCTGAGAAAAAGAGATTTAAAATACTAGACCATGAGAAGAGAATTACAGAACTAAGTGATTCAATGAAACAAAATAATATCTGTATCATAGGAGTTCCTGAAGAAGAGAAAAAGAAAAGGGCAGAAGGTTTACTTGAACAAATTATATCTGAGAACTTCCCTAATATGGGGAAGGAGCAGACATCTAAATCCAGGAGGCACAGAGAACTCCCTTCAGATTCAGCAAGAATAGGTCTTCACTACAGCATATCATAGTGAAACTGGTAAAATACAAAGATAAAGAAAGAATTCTGAAAGCAGCTAGGGACAAAAAGACTTAACCCACAAGGGTAGACACATAAGGGTAGTAGTGGACATGCCCAGTGAAACTTAGCAGGCTACAACAGAGTGGCAGGAAATTTTCAGTGTGCTGAATAGGAAAAATATGCAGGCAAGAGTTCTTTATCCAAAAGGCTGTCATTCAGAATAGGAGAGATAAAGGCTTTCCCAGACAAACAAAAACTAAAGGAGTACATGGCCACTAAACCAGCCCTGCAGGAGATCCTAAGGGGGACTCTGTGGGTGGTATGTTGAAAATACTACAAAGGACCAGAGACATCACAACAAGCATGAAACCTACAGATAACAAAATGACACTAAATCCGAATCTTCCAATCATCACTCTGAATGTAAATGGACTAAATGCCCCAATCAAAAGATATAGGGTATCAGAATGGATAAAAAAAACAATATCCATTTATATGTTGCCTATAAGAGACTCATTTTAGACCTGAGGACACCTGCGGATTGAAAGTGAGGATATGAAGAACCATCTATCATGCCATATGTCACTGGCTGACAAAAGAAAGCTGGAGTAGCCATACTTATAGACAAACTAGATTTTAAAACAAAGACTGTAACAAGAAATTAAGAATAGCATTATATCATAGTTAAGGGGTCTATCCATCAAGAAGAACTAACAATTATAAACATTTATGCTCCCAGGTACCCAAATATATAAATTGATTAATCACAAACATAAATAAATATATAGGTAATAATACTATGATTGTAGGGGACTTTAATACTCCACTTATCACAATGTACAGATTATATAGGCAGAAAATCAATAAGGAAACAATGGCTCTCAATGACACATTAAACCAGATGGACTTGAAATATATATTCAGTACTTTTCATCCAGAAGCAGCAGAATACACATTCTTCTCGAGGGCACACGGACCATTCCCCAAAATGGATCACACACTGGGTCACAAAACAGCCCTCAATAAATATAAAAGAATTGAGATCATACCATGCATATTTTTAGATCACAATGCCATGAAACTTAAAATCAACCACAAGGAAAAAATTGGAAAGCCTCCAAATGCATGAAAGTTAAAGAACATCCTACAAAGAATGAATGGATTCACCAGGCAGTTAAAGAAAAAAATTAAAAATGTATAGAAGCAAATGAAAATTAAAACACGACAGTCCAAACCCTTTGGGATGCAGCAAAGGTTTTCACAAAAGGAAAATACATTGTAATCCAGGCCTATTTCAAGAAACAAGAAAAATCCTAAATTTTTCCTAACCACACACCTACAGGAACTAGAAGCAGAACAGCAAAGAAACCCCAAAGCCAGAAGAAGAAGAGAAATAATAAAGATGAGAGCGGAAATAAACAATACAGGAAAAAAACCATAACAGAGAAATGAATCTAAGAGATGTTTTTTTTGAAATAATAAACAAAATTGATTAAACTCCCACCCAGACTTCTCAAGAAGAAAAGAGAGATAATCCAAATAGTTAAAATCACAAATGAAAGAGGAAAAATACCAACCAACACCACATAAATACAATCAATTATTAGAGAATACTATGAAAAATTATATGCCAACAAACAGGACAACCTGGAAGAAATGGGAAAATTCCTAGACACTTACACACTACCAAAACTCAAATGAGAAGAAATAGAAAATTTGAACAGACCCATAACCAGCAAAGAAACTGAATCAGTTATCAAAAATTTCCCAACAAATAACAGTCCTGGGCCAGAGGCTTCTTAGGGAACTTCTACCAGACATTTGAAGCAGAGTTAATACCTACCCTTCTCAAGCTGTTCCAAAAAATAGAAACAGAAGAGAAGCTTCTGGACCCATTCTATGAAGCCAGAATTACCTTGATTCCTAAACCAGACAGAGACTCCACTAAAAAGGAGAATTACAGGCCAATATCCCTGATGAACATGGGTGCAAAAATTCTCAACAAGATAATAGCAAACTGAATTCAACAGTATATTAAAAGAATTATTCACCATGATCAAGTGGGATTCATTCCTGGGCTGCAGGGCTGGTTCAATATTTGCAAATCAATCAATGTGATACATCACATTAATAGAAGAAAGGATAAGAACCATATGATCCTGTCAATAGATACAGAAAAAGTATTTGACAAAATACAGCATACTTTCTTAATAAAAACCCTCAAGAAAGTCATGATAGAAGGAACATACCTCAACATCATAAAAGCCGTATATGAAAAGCTCACAGCTAATATCACCCTCAATGGAGAAAAACTGAGAGCTTTTCCCCTGAGATTAGGAACATGACAGGGATGTCCACTGTCACCACTATTGTTTAACATAGTGTTGAAAGTCTTAGCCTCACCAATCAGACAAGGAAATGAAATAAAAAGCATCCAAATCAGCAAAGAAGAAGTCAAACTTTCACTTTTTGCAGGTGACATGATACCCTAAATGGAAAACCTGAAAGACCCCCCCAAAAAAAGCTTCTAGAGCTGATACATGAATTCAGTAAAGTGACAGGATACAAAATCAATGTAAAGAAATCAGTTGCATTTCTATACACCAGTAATGAAAGAACAGAAAGAGAAATCAAGACATCAATCCCATTTACAATTGAACCAAGAACCATAAAATACCCAGGAATAAACTTAACCAAAGATGTAAAAGATCTGTATGCTGAAAACTATAGAAAGCTTATGAAAAAAATTGAAGAAGACACAAAGAAATGGGAAAACATCACATGCTCAGGGATTGGAAGAATATATATTGTTAAAATGTCAATATTACCCAAAGCAATCTACATATTCAATGCAATCCCAATCAAAATTGCACCAGCATTCTTCTCAAAGCTAGAACAAACAATCCTAAAACATGTATGGAACCACAAAGACCCCAAATAGCCAAAGTAATGTTGAAAAAGAAAACCACAGTGGGAGGCATCACAGTCCCGGACATTAACCTCTACTACAGCTGTAATCATCAAGACAGTATCGTATTGGCACAAAAACAAACATAGACCAATGGAATCAAATAGAGAACCCAGAATTGGACCCACAAATGAATGGCCAACTAATCTTTGACAAAGCAGGAAAGAGTATCCAATAGAAAAAAGACAGTCTCCTCAGCAAGTGGTGCTGGGAAAACTGGACAGCGACATGCAGAAGAATGAACCTGGACCACGTTCTTACACCATACACAAAAATAAACTCAAAATGGATGAAAGATCTAAATATAAGACAGGAAGTCATCAGAGTCTTCGAGGAGAGAGCAGGCAACAACCTCTTTGACATTGGCTGCAGCAACTTCTTACTCAACATATTTCCAGAGGCAAGGGAAGCAAAAAGAAAAATTAACTATTTGGAACTCATCAAATAAAAAACCTGCATAGTGAAGGAAACAATCAGCAGAACTAAAAGGCAACTGACAGAATGGGAGAAGATATTTGCAAATGATTTATCAGATAAAGGGTTAGTATCCAAAATCTATAAAGAACTTATCAAACTCAACACCTGGAAAACAAATAACCCAGTGAAGAAATGGGCAGAAGAGAAGAATAGACACCTCCCAAAGAAGACATCCAGATAGATGGCCAACAGACACATGAACATTACTCATCATCTGGGAAATACTAACCAAACCACATTGAGATACCACCTCACCCCAGCCAGAGTGGCTAAAATTAACAACTCAGGAAACAACAGATGTTGGTAAGGATGTGGAAAAATGGGAACCCTCTTGCATTGTTGGTAGGAATGCAAACTGGTGCAGCCACTCTGGAAAACAGTGTGGACGTTCCTCAAAAAATTAAAAAATAGAATTACCCTATGACGCAGCAATATCACTAATAGGAATTTATGCAAAGGATACAGGAGTGTTGATTCATAGGGGCACATGTACCACAATGTTTATAGCAGCTCTTTCAACAACAGCCAAAATTATGGAAAGAGTCAAAATGTCCATCAACTGATGAATGACTAAAAAAGATGTGGTTTATATATACAATGAAATACTACTTAGCAATGAGAAAGAATGAAATCCTGCCATTTACAACAATGTGGAGGAACTGGAGGGTGTTACACTAAGTGAAGTCAGTCAGAGAAAGATATCATATGTTTTCACTCATATGTGGAACTTGAGCAACTTAACAAAAGACCATGGTGGAAGGCAAGGGGGAAAATAGTTTCAAACAGAGAGGGAAGTAAATCATAAGAGACTCTTAAATACAGAGAACAAACTAAAGGTTTATTGGGGGAGTGGGAGAGAGGGGAAACTGGGTAATGGGCATTGAGGTGGGCACTGGTTGGTATGAGCACTGGGTGTTGTATGTAAGCGATGAATTACGGGAGTCTACTCCTTAGGCAAGAACACACTGCATGTTAGCTATGTTGACAATAAATTATATTTAAAAATAAATACATAAATATAAAATCCCTGAAAAAAAATGATGTCATGTTAATAATATATACCCTTGATATAACATGATGATAATGGTCCCTTATTTCTGTGGCCTTTCTACCCAAAACCCATAAACCAAGTCTAATAACAAGAAAAAATGGACAAAATCTCAACTGACGGTATTCTACAAAATATCTGATCAATATTACTCAAAATTGTCAAGATCATTAAAAGCTAAGGAAGTCTGAGAAGCTGTCATAGACAATATAAGCCAAAGGGAGACAGGATGACTAAATGCATTCTGATATCCTTGATGGAATACTAAACAGAAAAGCAATGTACAGTTGGTGAAAACTAAGGAAATCTGAATGAAATGTAGACTTCAGTTAATGATGCCTTAGTATTGGTTTGTTAATTGGAACAAATGCATCATATTAATATAATATCCTAAATAATACTGGGAAACTCTTGACAATGTTCTTGCAACTTTTCCATAAATCCAAAATTCTGTTCTAAAAATTAAGAGTTTATTTAAAAAATAGAATAGATCAACTTTGTAAAAAAGCAATTTCTATTCTATGAAACATTTTCCAGATACTGTTAAGGTGTGATAAGTAATAGCATTCTGAGTTACATGGAGTCCTGGAAATACTGCAGATTTCACAAACTTTATTCATTTGACAATGAGTATGGAGCATAAGGAATGGAATAGGGGGAAGTATGCACTAAACACAGCTTTAGCTCAATTTCACTTAGGGTTTCCAAAGCTAATTGACTAAACAATATTGGCTTTTAAAGTATGTGAGAACAGGGTGCCTGGGTGGCTCAGTTGGTGGAGTGTCCAACTTCTACTCAGGTCATGATCTCACACTTTGTGAATTCAAGCCCTGCATTGGGCTCCACATTAACAATGCAGAGCCTGCTTGGGAGTCTCTCTCTCTCCCTCTCCCTCTCCCTCTCTCTCTCTCTCTCTCTCTCTCTCTCTCTCTGCCCCTCCCCAACTCATGCTCTCTTTGCTCTCAAAATAAATAAATAAGCTTAAAAAAATAAAGTATGTGAGGTGGAGTGGGGGGGGGGGGGGCAGAAGGGCGGGGAAATAAATCTAGTAAAAATCAAGGCACACCCTGGAGGAGAATATGCTTTAAGTTCACTAGGAATGAAACAGAGCTAAGGAGTTCATTGGACGTAATAATTTCACAAGTATTGGAAAGCACTGTCCCAACAGATGGTAAAGACATAGAGGGATAAAATTTCTTCTCAGCCCTGTTTAACTCTATCAAATGAGCTGTTTGATAGGGGTTATTAGGACCCTCTCCAGGAATTTCTACAATCCAAACAACTTAATACACTTCTACATTTATACTCTATAAACCTAGGCTTCCAAGACTTCACAAAAATGTGTGCTTAGGGAATACTCTCCCTGAAGTCAAGCTCTGACTTTCCTTTTTACTAAAGGAACCATACCCAAGTCCTCATATTGTACTCAAGAATTCAGATACCATAAAACATTACAATGAGACCTAAACAAAAATTCTTGAATGAGCTTATCAATGTTCTCTTGAGCAAAGCATCCATGGAAAAAATGCAGTGAAAAGAAAAGAACAGAGAGAAAGTAGAGGGAACTGTTAAAAACAGTGCATTTTAGCAAGTGTTTATTGTGTGGTCACTGTGTGCCAGGAAGAAGGTAAAGTTTTTTACATCATTGTCCTCAAGTTCAAGGACCTGAAAAATTTACACCTCCTCCAATTCTTTTCTGAAATTTTTTTTCGTGAGGTATAGAATGAAAAATAAATAAGGCTTTTATAAACAACAAAATTCACTATGAATTACTTAACACCAAGTTTACTTACTTTAATGATTTAATTAGTGATTTCCAGTTCATTGACATAAATAACCTTTTGTATTGTTTTTTCTAATATAGTAACTAGTTTATGGCTAATAAACTAACAAAATATAACTGTCAAGTATATACTAGCTATGAAAGTCTTACAATGAATTTAGAGCCAATTATTTATTTTATTTTATTTTATTTTATTTTATTTTTTTTTTTTATTTTTGGGACAGAGAGAGGCAGAGCATGAACGGGAGAGGGGCAGAGAGAGAGGGAGACACAGAATCGGAAACAGGTAGAGCCAATTATTTAAATCTCATTCCAAAAGCTGTCACTTACAGAGTTAAAGTTATGCAGTTTCTGAGGAAAGCCCAAACTGTCTCCTATATGCAATTTATCCATCATCAATTACAGAGTGATCCAAAAACTGGTGTACTTACTCCTTGGAAAGAGAAGTTAGGAAAGAAACTGAATACTTATCAGATGTTAAAGTTAGACATTGCTTTTACCAAATCTCCTTATTAGGGTTTTACCCGTTTCACAACATCCACCTTGAAACCAGATTGTTCACAATACAGATAATTAATATTTTTTTAAAGTAGATATATGATAGATAGATAGATAGATAGATAGATAGATAGATAGATAGATAGATGAAATGACATCTCAACCAGGGCATTTGTGTTTAAGAAAATGTCTGGAAAGGCGACTTGTTTTGAACACTTGACTGAATGCAAGAAAGCAACTGATAGATTCATCACAGTGATATTAGCTTATAATTTATTCATTTGGTTAGTTCACTCAAAACTTTCAATCTAGATGTAGAATATGAATAAAATCATTACACCTTTCAAACTGTGACTTTCCTTTTTCCTTCTTTACCATTAAATTTGCTTTACAGTTTGAATTCCCTCATATCAAACTTGGCATGCCATAATAATTACTTGGTTAAAGGGCAATGGAAACTATTTTACATCTCTTGACCTCTCTTGGTTTCCCATAGGATTCTATTCTTAGCTCTGTGATTTGTTTCTCCATTCAAGTTTCCCGTGATAAGCTATCTGTTGTCTTTTATCTTAAGGAAATTTTAATTAATTGTTTGCATTACTATTACTCCACCCACTCACCTAATGAACATAACCAGATTTCTTCATTTTACCGGCGTTATAGTTCCAAGTCTAACATAGTCGCTAACATTATGCCAGGCATTAATTATTATTATTTTTTTGGTAAACGCAAAATACACAAAGTGGATTTCTATTTCCAGCTGTGTGGTGGCCTAGACATTCTGAAATGCCCTCAGGCACTTCAAAATACACAGAAGCTGTTCTCTTTATATTATGTACACAATGGAATACTAAACAGTTCTGAAAGTCCAGCCCTAATCATACTTTTATGTAATCCAGACTGTAAAATGCTTTGCTTTTTATCCTTCAACTTATAAAGATACTGGCTTATGAGCAATTTAAAGAGAACGTAAATATTGCCTAAAATAATCCTTTATTAAATTCTTGGTTAGAAAGTAAAGTTTTGTAAATCTATTTGGTGTGTAGATTTCTTGTTTTTATAAAATTCATTTTAACAGATTCGCATGTTGTTTTTTTTATGAATCTTCTGCCAAATGCACAAAACAATTCCCCAAACAAAACTGCATTAAAATTTTAAACAGAATTTTACCTGGCTATTTTTTTTTAATTTGACTATACTTGTTTAGAAACTGATGCTAAAAAGAATCTTTGTAGATGTCAGATAAAATTTATTTTTTAATGAAAATTTTTTAGCTAAGACAAAGTAACTAATTCTCATAAAGCATAATTATTATGAAAGATTATAGAAAAAGTGTGCCCACATGTTGAATTGTATGTAATATGAAATCTAACCTTTTATTTATACCCATTTTCAAAGTATGTATTGTTTTAATTTTAATTTTTTTAGAGAGGAAGAGTGTGAGCAGGGCAGGGGACAGAGGGAGAGAGAGAGAAAGAGAGAGAGAATCTTAAGCAGGCTATATGCTCAGCGTGCAGCCCAACACAAGGCTTGATCCCACGACCCTGGGATCATGACCTGAGCCAAAACCAAGAGATAGATGCTCCACTGACTGAGGCATCCAGGTGCCCCAAAAGTATGTATTAATCTAAATAATAAGTAGAAAATGTCTATTTTATTGTCATTTTTAAGTAATCATTGTATGAAAGTGGATCTATAGTATGAATTTTTTCAAGATTACAGTTCATCTTTAAGTATGTTTAAAAAAAAAAAGTACTCGTGAGGGAAACAATCAGCAAAACTAAAAGGCAACCGACAGAATGGGAGAAGATATTTGCAAACAACATATCAGATAAAGGGCTAGTATCCAAAATCTATAAAGAACTTATCAAAGTCAACACCCAAGAAACAAATAATCCAGTGAAGAAATGGGCAAAAGACACGAATAGACACTTCTCCAAAGAAGACATCCAGATGGCCAACCGACACATGAAAAAAGGCTCAACATCACTCATCATCAAGGAAATAGAAATCAAAACCACAGTGAGATACCACCTCACAGCAGTCAGAATGGCAAACATTAACAACTCAGGCAACAACAGATGTTGGCGAGGATGTGGAGAAAGAGGATCTCTTTTGCATTGCTGGTGGGAATGCAAGCTGGTGCAGCCACTCTGGAAAACAGTATGGAAGTTCCTCAAAAACTTAAAAATAGAGCTACCCTATGATCCAGCAATTGCACTACTAGGTATTTATCCAAGATATACAGGTATGCTGTGTTGAAGGGACACATCCACCCCAACGTTTACAGCAGCACTATCAACAGTAGCCAAAGTATGGAAAAAGCCCAAATGTCCATCAATGGATGAATGGGTAAAGAAGAGGTGGTGTGTGTGTGTGTGTGTGTGTGTGTGTGTATACATTTTATATATATATATATATATATATATATATATATATATATATGTATGTATATATATATATGTACATATATATATGTATATATATATATATGTATATATAATAGAGTATTACTCGGCAATCAAAAAGAATGAAATCTTGTCATTTGCAACTACATGGATGGAACTAGAGGGTATTATGCTAAGCAAAATTAGTCAGAAAAAGACAAATATCATATGACTTCACTCATATGAGGACATTAAGACACAGAACAGATGAACACAAGGGAAGGGAAACAAAAATAATATAAAAACAGGGAGGGGGACAAAACATAAGAGACTCTTAAATATGGAGAACAAACTGGAGAGGTTGTGCGAGGGGGCATGGGCTAAATGGGTAAGGGGCATTGAGGAATCTACCCCTGAAATCATTGTTGCACTAAATGCTAACTAACTTAGATGTAAATTAAAAAAATAAAATTTTTAAAAAGGTAAAAAAAAAGTACTCTTGCAATCTAGTTATTGTCAAACTGTAGTAATTAGAAGGCTGAGGTATGACAAAATATTTTTTAAGACAGCACATATATATATCCATGCCCTTCAGTATTAAAAGAAGAATGACACTGATTCCACTCTTGGATTAGAAGAGTGAAATATCAATATTAATGTTAATTTCTTTAAAATACTTTTAGACAGAGAGAGATAGAGTGCAACCTGGAGAGAGGGGCAGAGAGAGACAGGGAGAGAATTCCAAGCAGGCTCTGCTAGCGCAGAGCCTGATGCAGGGCTAAATCCCATGACCCTGGGATTATGACCTGAACTGAAATCAAGAGTCAGACACTCAGCTGACTGAGCTACCCAGGTGTCCCAATATTAATGTTAATTTTTAATTGGTAGGGGAATAATCAGGAAACAGTATTACTAGCAATACTTCTCAAAGGAATATATGCCAAATAGCATACAACCCAACAACACTCACATCACCGAAATAACCAAATTAAAATGCAGTATGTGTAGTGTCTGTGTAACATAAGAGGAAATCTGGACAAAGAAAATATGTGAAGAAATAGGGAGAAGACAGCCACCTACAAGCCAAGGGGAGAGACCTCAAAAGAAATCAACCCTGCAATACCTTGTTCTTTGACTTCTAGACTCCAGAATTGTAAGAATGCGTTTCAAGTAAATGGTGGTACATTAGAAATAAACGTGTTAAGGGGTGCCTGGGTGGCTCAGCCAGTTGAGCATCCAACTTCCACTCAGGTCATGATCTCATGGTTTGTGAGTTCAAGTCCTGCATGTCCTGCATCAGGCTCACTGCTGTCAGCACAGAGCCTGCTTCGGATCATCTGTCCCGCCTCTCTCTCTGCCCCTCCCCAACTCATGCTCTCTCTCTCAAAAATAAATAAAACATTTAAAAAAATGTGTTAAAATTGTGAACAAAACATGGGTGGCCTAAATTAACTGGATGTTCTAGCTAATACAATAATTTAAGAAGGAAATATGAAGAATACATAGTTAAAAAGAGAATTCAACATTAAATTATTATAGATGATCCATCTAGAAAAATTCAAAACACTTATAAACCTACTAAAAATAGTAAAAGAAATTCAGTCACAAAATGAAGATCACTAGGTCTCTTACATGCCTGTATAATGGGGGGAAATCCTAGGAAATCCATTCTCATGGAGCAAGTTCTTTTGGATTTACAAAGAAAAATACAAATCTTGTGTTGAATGAGTTACTGTAAGTGTAGAATATGTAAACATGCATATTTTGCCATAGAACTGAATATTGTTTCCCATTGGTAAAAAACTTCGTAGGAGGACCTTACTGGTCTGAATCTGGTCTACCTTCACGTACAGCCCATGACTGAACAAATCAAAGTGATTCAGGGAGTTTGACCCTATCTTATTTATTTCCTTACTCTGATATCACCTTGCTCTTGTAAGAAAGGAAGTTCTATGTCAGCCTTAAGTGTTTTCTACCAATCCTGTCTCTTCTGCCCTGTATTTCATACAAATTCCTTCAAGGTTATAGTCAATAGTATCACTCCCTAGGTTTCAAATGGTGATGAAGTTTTTCTAATTTTACATTTCTTCAGCCATTTCAGTTTACATTTGTAGGAGAGAGGTTGGGTGTTCATGTATATTATATCTACCTTATAAATAGTCCCTCCCGAAGAAACAAAATAGAATTCTCGTGATTGAAAATGATTTTTGCTTGGGGCACTTGGATGGCTCAGTCAGTTAAACCTCCGACTTCAGCTCAGGTCATGATCTCACAGTTTGTGGATTCGAGCCACATGTCAGGCTCTGTGCAGACAGCTGGAGCCTGCTTCTGATTCTATGTCTCCCTCTTTCTCTGCCCCTCCACTGCTCATGCTTTGTCTCTCTCTCTCTCAAAAATAAGTAAACATTTAAAATATATTAAAAAAAAGAAAATGAGTTTTGCTTAAACTTTTTATATTCATATTAAAATCTCATTAGAGGACCTGGGTGGCTCATTCGGTTGAGTATCCTACTCTTGGTTTAGGACCAGGTCATAATCTCATAGTTCATGAGTTTGAGCCCCACATCAGGCTCTGCACTGACAGTGTGGAGCTTGCTTGGAATTCTCTGTCTCCTTCTCTCTGCCTTTCCCTAGCTCATGCTGTCTCTCTCTCTCTCCCTCTCCTTCCCTCCCTCTTAAAATAAATAAATAAACTTTAAAAGAAGATAAAATAAAATCTTAGCTTATTGCATCAATATTTTTTCCTGGTATTACTTCTTCATTTTTTTGTTTAATGAGTATGTATTTTTAAAATAAATTTGAGCGATTTATATTTATCTTCATAACATATGTCTAAATTTTATATTTTTATGCTCTTTACTTATGAAAATTTATTTTCTTTTTGCTAAAATGCTATATTTTTTCACTTAAACTCTTTATTCTAATTTTATAAGTAACAAATATTAGGTTTAAACATGCTTTAATCTCTAATTCTCCAATTATTATTAGAAATAGTATCTCTTTAGTCTCCTCACATCCCAAATATGAAGTCATTTAGTTGTTCTTAACTTTATTGCACCTGATATAATCTCTTATTTTTATCCACTGATATTTTAATAAAATACTTAAAATTATTTAAAAAATAAATTTGAGGGGCGCCTGGGTGGCGCAGTCGGTTAAGCGTCCGACTTCAGCCAGGTCACGATCTCGCGGTCCGTGAGTTCGAGCCCCGCGTCAGGCTCTGGGCTGATGGCTCGGAGCCTGGAACCTGTTTCCGATTCTGTGTCTCCCTCTCTCTCTGCCCCTCCCCCGTTCATGCTCTGTCTCTCTCTGTCCCAAAAATAAATAAAAAACGTTGAAAAAAAATAAAAAATAAATAAAAATAAATAAATAAATTTGAGGTGCTTTCCTCAGTCTACCAATTCATGTTATTCACATCCAGAGACACCCTCATAAAAGAGCCAGAATAATGCTTAACAAATCTCTGAGCACCCTATGGCCCAGTCAAGTTGACAAATAAAATTAACCATCAAAAAAATCTGAAATTAAAATGCTACATTAAAAAATATGTATTTAATGCAAAAGAAAGCAAGGCAAAGAAATAGAGGAACATAAAAGATAAGAAATAAACAAAATATAAAATGGCCGACATAGATTTAATTATATCAGTAGTAATATTAAATGTGAATGGATTACACAATCCCTTCAAAGGTTTTAGACTGTATGAAAAAAAAAATTACCCAATTATATGTTGTCTGCAGGAGACACAGTTAGATTTAAGACAAATAGACAAATAGACAAATAAAAGAATGGAAAAATATAATTCAAACAGTAACCACTGGAAAGGTGGAGTGGCTAAATTAATACTAGAAAAAATAGACTGAAAACAAAAAATATTAAATGCAAGTAAAAGCCACAATGGGATACCACTTTATGCTCACTAGAATGTCTAAAAGTTAATAATCAGATACAATAACAGTTGCTGATAATGTGAAGAAATTGAAACCCTCATTTACTACTGTAAGAATATAAAATGATTCAGCCACTTTGGAAAAAAGTATGGCAGTTCCTCAGAAGATTAAACATAGGGTTATACTATGACTCCATAATCCACTTCTAGATACATATGCAAGAAAAATGAAAACGTACATTCACATAAAAGCTTGTACACGAATGTTTATAGCATCATTAATCATAATAGCCAAAATGTGAGAAACAACCCAAATGTCCAGCAGTGGATGAACTGATTAACAATATGTGTGTGTGTGTGTGTGTGTGTGTGTGTGTGTGTGTGTGTGTATAGTGAATTTATAATTCATTCACACAATAAATTATTATATGGTCACGAAAGAAATGGTGAAACATGGATGAACCCTGAAAACACTATACTAAGTAAAAGAAACCAGACACAAAAGATCCCATACTATGATTTTATTCATATGAAAGTCTAGAATAGGAACATCTATATAGGTAGAAAGTAGATTAATGGTTGCTTAGGGTTGAAAGGGCAGGGCAGAGGAATAGGGTATAAGGGATATAAGATTTCTTCTTTCAGTGAAGAAAATGTTCTAAAATTGACTGTGGTGGTGATGAATGCATATAGATTCTAATACACTAAAAAAACAATGGATTATACATTTTAAATAGGTAGATTGTATGAGATGTGAGTTATTAGTCAATAAAGCTGTTAAAAATTTCATATTTTGTCCAAAATTATTTAAATAAAAGAAATGAACTATACTAATAAAATATTCAAGCAGTCTTTAACACAAATACCTTCTTTATAGAGGAAAAAATCCAACATGACATTTCACTCTTCTTTAATTCCACATACTGTATCCTGCCTGTGATTGCTTTCCTTCACTTTTGCAACAACAAAAAAAGCTAATTCTTGTTATTCTTTAAGCAGTTCAAATGTCATTTCACTTGACTCTTCCAAGGCAATATAATAAGCAATGTGATCTGTGTTTGTATAGCACTGCACTCATACTACCATTACAAGCATTACACTTGGTCATAAATCTATATTGCCATGTCAGTTCCTTCCACTATATCATGAGATTTTTAAAAACAGATCTTTAGTCACCATCTTTTAAATACTCAGCATTCAACCCACTGTATGGCACATAGTAAAAATTGGAGAAAATATCAGTTGTAAATAATCCTTCTCTTTCCATATCTACAGACTTTATAAGAAGAAGAGAAATTCACTAAAAGGAGTAGAAGCAGATAGAAGCACCTAGGTGGCTTAGTTGGTTAGGTGTCTGACTTTAGCTCAGGTCATGATCTCATGGTTCATGGGTTCGAGCCCCATGTTGGGATCTGTGCAGAGAGCTCAGAGCCTGGAGCCTGCTTCAGATTCTGTGTCTCCCTCTCTCTCTGCCCCTTCCCTGCTCGTGCTCTGTCTCTATCTCTCAAGAATAAAAAAAATTATTATTTTTTTTTGCAGAAACAGATATACCTCCACTCTTGTGCAATATTCACATCAAGGCACCAAGGAGAGGATAGCAACATGTGAGATAAGACCATAAAATTTTTGTTTTAATTTCTGCCATTTAAAAAATTTTTCTTTGTAGTTAAGGACAAAGCATCTACCTATACACATTAAATGGAAATAAGATGCCTCTAAGTTACCCAAAAGGGTAGAAATATATACTGTAACCATAATATGCAAATCTAGGTATATTCAAGTTAATAATATTTCAGAGGAAAGGTTTCATTTTTTTGCAGAATCAACTAGTAATTTTAATAAAAATGATTGTGTTATTTTATAAATTCATATAAAAAAGGAATATATATTTTCATATTTTTGTATTTTATTTATTTTTTAATCTAAGAAATATGCACTTTTTAGTTTTATGGTTATTCTTACTATGTTGAAAGACTTTACTCTCTCAAAAGAAATAACTTTGTTCAATAATGTCAATGTTAAAGAAGACATTTTGAGAAAAGACATATTCACAGAATTAGAATATTCCTTCTAATGGCATCAGTATTTAGATGAATATTTGCACATCTTTAAAGATAAATCAAAAAGTTGACTTACTGTATGCAACCAAATTTGGGAATGAGGAAAACTGTCTTGATGTGCTTAGCAATGTCAGGAATACTTTGATGATGCCTATCTTTTAGAAGCATCTTCAAATGGAAAAGCAGAAGAGAAATGAACATTGGCAGGATGAAGCTTGAGGCTCTTTAAGCTGTCAACTTGTCATTTTTTAGAGAATTACATTTAGCTTAAAACGATTTTACATTATTTCTAATGCTGCTTTTAATCTTATTTCCCATGAGTTGATTTCCTATATGTACCAGAGGTAAAATATTTCTTATATGATTTATATTAGTTATAATACATATTTTTACCAGCTTTAAATTTTCCCCATTGTACTCAAGACTTTACTTAAGGGAGTGCTTATCTATGGTGGGACTTAATTTTAAGCGTTAATGGAGATTTCTTTTTTTATGTCATAAAATAAAGTGTCTTGTTGGAATTCATTTCATCATTTTGAAGAAATAAAAAATGGCCTCGGTGTACCCATGAAAATCTGGATCCCATCATAAAGTACACTGACTTAAGTAACATTCATATTGTGATGAGAAAAATTAAAGCAGAGAAAATATATTTTACTCTGTAGCCTAGTATAGTAATAAATCCTATATTTGAAAAAATGGATAGGTTCTTCTACAATAGCAAACTAACCAGCAATGAAGCAGCTTGATTTTATATTGGAATAAAGCTTTTCTTTATCCCATACTCATTCTATATTGGGAATACTAGAGAAGTCTTGTAAAATCAATGGAATTTATACATAAAAAGAAATTAGGGGATTGAATAACTATCTAGTGAATGTGTAATGTAGTCAGTGTAGTCAGGTTGGGTCAGTATAAGCTATGTTACCTGACTTGGAAAGAAAATGCATGGGTTCAAATTTCACCTCTTCCATTCACCAGTTGAGAGGATCTTTTGCTCAAGGGGATCTTGAGCAAATGGTTTAGCCTCTGAGCCTCAAATGAAATATCAGATGTCTGCTTTTTTATTTTGGAACTTAAGGTATATGTTGGAAAATTCTCAACAGAAAGCCTGGATTAAAATCAATTATGAGTGAAGTGCTACCTCATTCAAAGTTTAAGTGCATTTAGCCACCCCCCTGCATTTTTGCCTGGGATTCACCATCAGCCCCATCCTTCCTTCTTCCTCACTATCTTAATATCGTACTCCCCATTTTATAAGCAGCTCAATCTGCAATATTTCTTACCTTGGGTAAGAGATGATACAGTGTTGAAATAGGTCATGGAGAGGAAGTGACTACTAGTTGAACTGTAAACTGGCCCCAGGCAAATGGAGACTCCTCACACCTTCTCCAATCCTTGGAATACATTGGAATTGTCTGCCCACAATTCCCACAGTGGGAGCCATTTTCAAGGATGCAGTCTCTAGACACAGCAAGTGTTGAGATCATTTTGATGATACATACAACTAAGGCCCAGTAAGGCCTCTATATAAACTTTTAATATTCTTGTCAGTGGTGTGGAGATCTACTCTTCTTGTAGGGTTCAAGAAAAGCCTGGTATGCAAGTTCCCTTTTATCAACACTACCAACTACCAATCTGCAGTGGCCTGCCTCTGTCTTGGTCTCTTCCTGCCCTCCATGTACAGGGGCCAGTTTCTGAACCAAACACTGGCAAACTACTGAGGATCTTGGGAGAGAGGCAGTGGCGAGGTAGCAGAGCAATCCCGGGTTGGCCCTCGACCTTCCTGTGAGGAGGGGTGGCCCGAGTGTTAGGCTTTTCTGGACCCCATGTGAGTTCGGAAGGACAGGGAAAGTGTGGGCTGGTCTGATGCACTTGTTGGAACTGCTTAGAATGCACATTTCAAAGAAAACCAGACGTAGGCAGTGGGCTGGTCTTTACTCTGCACAGTTCTGTTGGATCCTGATGCTGGAATAGAAGCTGAAGCTCCAGTTAGAAACTGGGAAGAAGGGTTGATGTTAGAGAAGGGCCTGTGGGTCTATTTTGCTAGATTTGGGGCTGGCAGACAAGGTGGGTGAGCTGGATAATAAGTTGGTGAATTTAGCATGTGATTTGCAAAGCTAAGAGAGTGCAGGCGGTCACAGATTAAGGTCCAAGCGCTTGTGACAAAGCCTGAATAAGACCATAAGAGGTGGAATCCCTGAGAAAATGCAGAGCAAAAGGAGGCTGTTGTGGTGACTGACAGTGAGATGAAACGCTCCCTGCTGTCTGATTTCTAATACAACAGAAAGCAAAAGCACAATGACAATAACCTTAGCCAGCAGACCAGCCCTCAATTTAAGAAATACTCCAGGAGAGAAGGTAATCTGCAAAGCTTATTGATATCACTGCCAAGTTCCAGAAAACGGCCAGGGAATACATCCAGGCATGACTAATGCAGCTATGCTATACACTGGGGGTGGGAGCAATGGCATTTCTCTGATGGACAGGAGATAGAGAAAATGAGCAGCATCACCATACCACACACCCTGCCCTCTGGCAGTGCCTGTATGGTCCTTGGGAGGTTCAAGTACTGACTTCCTTATAGATTGATTATTCTACCCTGCAGGGAGGCTTAGTCCAATGAGTGGGATCTCCCTGAGCATATGGAACCCTGGAACTCTATAGCAAAGTTAGAAAATTGAGAATGAGACAGGCCTTCTAGTCCCCTGTCTTTGAAGGCTCTGACTGGGCCATATTCACTGCAAGAATAAACTCAGGATACTTCAATCTGACTCCAGCACTTGATATGGGACTCTGATATACATGGTGACCCCAGTCATGGGGGCAATCCCCTGTTGACTGGAAGAAACTGATAAATCCCTGGAATGGGCACAGGATATAGGAGAGATTCAAGACAGAGAGGAAAGTTGAAAAAATGAAAAGACTATCCCTATCAGCGTGAAGGGTCTGGTAAAAGTAACCTGGAGCAAATATGGTTTGTTTTTATTGCTTGCCTTCTTTGTATGGGGCCAGTTTATGAACCAACATATGGCAAAACATAGAAATTGGATATTTATTTTCAAATTTAAAAACACATTCCTTAGTAATTTGTGAATAGTTGAGCAGCCAGGCTAGTAGTGTCCACATAGAAGCAAAAAATGTGATGTCATTAATCACATCTTCCACATGAAATCCACCTGGAGTCCCAGCTCCATGTAAGAGAAGACTGTAGAGCTCCACCTGATTTTCAGCCTTCAGGGGTGGAGATGCATTGTGCTCCTATTTCCAGGAAAATCTCACTGTGAGGCAAAGAACCCAATATTGTCCTATAACTAGCAAAGGGCAGAAGCAATAAAATAAAATTGGCTAAGAACATTTTCCCCTAGGAAAAAGCCAGAAATGGTCTCAAAATTCCCAGCACTCAGCTATGATCAGGATAATTAAAATGTTTACTGTGTCACCAAAAATGTCATATAATGGTAAAAGGCTTTGAATAGCATCTTTTCCAAAATGGCCACACAGTGGGACTTACAGAGTAGAATGTTTTCTGTGCCCCTGAGAAGGATATATATTGTGCAGACAATGAACCAAATAAGGAGAAACTTCTGGTTAGAGGTCAAGAATGGCACAGAGTCAACTAATACGGATAAATATCCTGTGTCAAACAAGAAGGTAGGAACACCAGTGTGAATGAAAATCTATATGCTCATGAACCAAACTCAACACTTCTCCAGCCATGGTTTTGTACTTCTAAGTTCTCCAGAACTTACACAAAGCTTTGGAAAAGTGTGAACATCCTGAACTAATAGTGATTATGAGTGTAATATGTGGTAGAACAAGGACTCATACATGAAATGCTTTAGTTATTAAAAAATTAAGGTATTTTTTACACAACTGAGTTTGTAGATTGAGATTCATATGATCTAAGACATAATTCAGATCATTGAAATCTTTATTTTTAGGGAATTTGACTAAAATTATCTAGAAGGAACATTGATTTGTTTAAAAATAAGTTGAAAGTACTGAAAACACAAGGCTATCTGATAAAAAGCATCTGTGAGGAAGAAAGTGGTTAATTGGAAATCAGATTAGAAAGCACCTGGATTCTTAATATTTTGAAAATAAATATCAAAGTTGAATACAAAACTGACTGAACCTATTCCTGACTGATTTTTTTAAAAATGCTGCCAGTTTCTGCCAGTAGGGATTTTTCTAAACCTTTCATAGACTAGAGTAATTACATGTTCTTTAATTGAGAGATAATGGATTAATTATATTTTTAAGCATTTTGTCTTTGTTTAAATACATAAAAGTAATAACATTACAATCCTCCAGACATTTTATATTAAGTCTCCAAGTACTCTCTTTCCAAACCTTTTTCTCAAGATTAAAAGAAATTCAAGATATGAATACCACATGGAAAATCTAAGAACCAAACTCAAAACTAAAATCTAATCATTTAATACATGTTTGATAATAAGAATGTGGTATGTGTAGAAAATGGGAAGATGTATAAAATATGGTGACTAGAGAGGATATACTTTACTAGATAAATAAGACATGTACAGTGTGAGAGGCAACATGTTTTGATGAGTGATGATTAAAAAAAAAAAGGCATGTACAGGGGTGCCTGGGTGGTTCAGTCTGTTAAGTGAATGACTCCTGATCGGTTCATGGTTTGTGACTTCACTTCGAGCCTCGCAGTGGGCTCTGCACTAACAGTCACAGCCGGCTCAGGATTCTCTCTCTCCCTCTCTCTGCCCCTCCCCTACTCACAATGTCTCTCTCTCTCTCTCTCTCTTTCTTAAAAATAAATAAGTAAATAAACATGTAAAAAATAAAAAAAAACAGACTTGTACACAAATGCAAGATATAGAGTGATAAATGTCAAAGCAAGACTGATAATTGTGAAAATTAAGTAATTACAACTCACTCCTGGGCACAGAGAGCAGAAAAAAATAACATGGAAGAGATAGCAGATGATCTTAAACTGGATCTTGAAAGATAGATGTCATTTAAACAAAGAGAAATATAAGAAAATACATTTTAGGAAGAAAAAACAGAGGGAACAAAATCATATAGACTTACCTAGAGAAAAAAAAAACTTCAATTTTGTGAGAAATTAGATCAGTACTGATGAATAGAATTTTCTGAAGGGATGACAATATTCACTGTATGTGCTATCCAATGCAGTAGCAACAAACCACATGTGGCTGTTGGACATTAGAAATGTAGCTAGTGTGACCAATGAATTAAATTTATAATTATATTTAATTTCAATTACTTTAACTTGGAATTCCAATAGCCACATGTGTCTGGTGACTGCCATATTTGACAGAGCGGCCTCAGAATGTGTGAATTACACTTATCCAAATAACACCAGTCCATGGGCTGAAAAATAGACCGATGAACAATATATAGGAAACATTTCAAGCTTTCTAGCAGGGGAATATTCACAGCAAGAATATAGAAAATACCAAGATGGTCAGCAACTGACACCCTTGTGAAAGAGTATACTAGAATAAAACAGAAACAAGATGAAAGGAATCTTTGGTTGGTGCTTTTGCTACAATGTACAGCAGTCCTTCCTTATCCTTGGAGGATACGTTCCAAGACCCCCAGTGGATGGCTGAAACCACAGATAGTACCAAACTATACACTATGTTTTTTTCTATACATATATACCTATGATAAAGTTCAATTTATGTATTAGGCACTGTAAGAGTTTAACAACAGTAACTAACACTAAAATGGAGCAGTTATAACAACATACTGTCACAAAAGCTACATGGATGTGGTCTCTTTCTCAAAATACCTTGTTGTACTGTACCCACCCTTCTTCTTGTGATGACGTGAGATGACAAAATACCTGTGGGATGAGATGAAGTGAGGTGAATAACGAGGCTAAAACCGAACTTCTGAGAATCTCTCAGAAAGAGGGTCATTGGCTTCCAGAATGTGGTTGACTGTGGGTAACCAACACCATTAAAAGCAAAACAGCAGATGGGGGCAAGGGGGGTGATTATATTCTGCAAGTAATGAGGCCCTCAATTAAAATTTGTCTCTTTAAATGGTAGAACGCATAACAGAAGCAGAGAGCCCTCCAGAAATGCAATTGCCAGTAACTTGGCACTACCATAGCCAGGAAGACTTCCTTGACTTCTGCTCAGTCTCTTCTAGTCTCTCATTTCCCTTAACATCATTTAGAAATTTCTGGAATATGCTATCACACTGCTTTTGGACATTTATACAGCATTATTTTATAGGACTATGACTTTTTGATTGTCTGCCTCTCCCACTACATTGAAAATTAGAAGACAACAGAATGTGGCTTATAAGTCATGGCATCTCACAGTGCTGGAAACATGAAAGTCATTCTCTCTGTGTTAATGGGGTTGAATGTGAAAGAAGGTACCAATAAGACACAGATTGTCAAGTCTGAATAACTGGAAAGATAGTGATGTCATCAACAAAATGGAGCATGTAGAAAAATGAATTAGCAGAAGAATAATTGCAGGCATATGATAAGTTTATGATTGTTGGCAACATTCAAGTTGTTAGAAAGATAGGAAAGTAGTTAGCTGGGGTGGGGGAAAAGAAGTTAGGGAGAGAGATGTAAGTGTAGGAGTAATCCACAAAAGTTGTAACTAAAGCTGCCAGTGTCTAGAAGACCGTAAGGGATGTGTGCATATAGAAAGGAATGGATGAAACTGGATTAGTTAGCAAAAACTGATTATGTTTCTTTAATGAAATAAGCAGATTTATTTATTTAATCAAAGTAATGTGAAAAAACAATTGAGGAGTTTGTTCTCTGTACACTGTATTTTATTCTCTCAAACAGGAGTAATTGTTTTTCACCTTCCTTGCATTTATTTGGGTGTTAGTGTCACCATTCCTGAGTCCTGGTAAATGGGTGAGACATTAACAGCTCAATATCCAAAGGCTTGCTTATGCTATGTGAGCTGCGCGTGCACACAGACACACACACACACACACACACACACACACACACACACACACACGTCTATTTCACAGGGCAAGGTAAAAATGTGTGAAATACCATTATTTTTCTAGGGTAAATTAATTATATATGTATACTCTTTCATGTAGTATATCCTAATATTTTTCTTTAAACTTAGTCAGAAATACCTTTAATTTAGTAGAAATAAAGTAATTGCTGGGATAAAAGTCAGATGGTGGTCAAAATAAATGAATTGAGACAGTGAATTAGTTTTGAGAAATAATGTTGCGACAGCAGAAATGAAGCTTGATTCTAACCACTTTTTTCCCCACAAGTGTTGTCAAACTTCTTTGATTATGCCATTGTATCATTTTTGTGTTATCTGTACCACACTCTGGAAGACAATATCTACTGAGGTAATAAATGAATGCACACCACTACTGTTGATTGCTATCATTAATGCTGATTATGTGAAGGATGCATGTGGCATAATTAGAAATCTTTAAACATGAAGGGAAACACATCCATCCTATTTCAGCACTTTCTATCCAAATCCCCAGTGAGAAGAGTTGGTCTCTGTTCAACATTATAGAAGATCAATGACTTACTATATACTATTTACTAAAAAGTTATGTCCACTAGTTTCTCTATCACTTATGTTTGAAGCAATCAACAAAGGCAGAAAATATAATTCATTTTGATGCATAACATGTGGCAAAAATCAATAATGAATACTAATAATTAAATATTGGAAATCTACTAATTTAATAATAAGTTTTCAAACAGAAGCTTCATCTTGGTGAGGATTTTCCTGATCTATTCACAGCATCTTTACCACAACTTCATTATGTATACTGCTCTTAAGGGAACTAATATGTGGAAGAGGGGGATATATTTTTATAAGAGTGGTTCTAACAGAAATTAAGGTTATGATCTAAGAGGTTTACATTTGTAACATATGACACTTGAATATGTTCTTGTGAAGTTTTCATAATAGAGAATTATATTCTTTACAAAGTGAACATATATTATTGAGGCAAACACTTAAAATTACTTGATATAAATACCCCCAAATTTTCCTATATTTAGAAATTCAGAAATCGTCCACATAAAGAATTATACTGTGTATTTTTGAATTTTATCTAAGAATGTGTGCTGGTAATTAATTCATATCTCTCTACCTCATTCTTTTTATTATGACATAGTATACCATTGTAAAAAGCTGACATATTTAACTTAATTTAATAATAATGACAATGTGGCTGTTTTTCTATTTTTCATGATTGCCAAATTGCATTGGATATATGTATTGTGGACGCAATGTATTTGTGAGAGTAATCTCTCAAGGAGAGACATTAGGAAGAGAATTGCTAGATAAATTGTATAAATATTTATACTTTTTGCTAAACTATTACAAAACTGTATACTAAAAAAATGCAAAGCAGGGAGCCTGGATGGCTCAGTTGGTTGGGCGTCCGACTTCGGCTCAGGTCATGATCTCACAGTTCGTGGGTTTGAGCCCCGCGTCAGGCTCTGTGCTGAGAGCTCGGGGCCTGAAGCCTGCTTCAGATTCTGTGTCTCCACCTCTCTCTGCCCCTCCCATGCTCATGCTCTGTCTCTCTCTGTCTCTTAATAATAAATAAAAATTTTTTAAAATGCATAGTAATTACTAACTCCCTAATGTACAAGAATCCCAGTTTTCTCCTACACTGTCATCAATATGAATTTTTTGCCAACCTTCTGGGAGCAGAAGGGAAGACTCCTTTTCAATTTGCACATCTTTGAAGGCTAAGAGCTATTTATAGTTATTTTTCTTCATTTTTCTTAATTTTTTAAAATGTTTTATTTAGTTTTGAGACAGAGAGAGACAGAGCATGAGCGGGGAAGGGGCAGAGACAGAGGGAGACACAGAATCCAAAGCAGGCTCCAGGATCTGAGCTGTCAACACAGAGCTTGATGGGGGATTGAGCCCATGAACCATGAGATCCTGACCTGAGCTGAAGTTGGAGGCTTAACCAACTGAGCCATCCAGATGCCCCAGAGTATTTTTTCATAAAATGTCTGCTTCTATTCTGTATTTAAATTCATTTTTATTTTAAATTTTACTCATTTGATTTTTATGGCAAATATATATGTTTAACATTAATTTTGACTCGAAAATTTTGGGTGTTTAACAAAATAGAAATATATGTATCACTTACATAGCTTATTTATAACTCACATGACATGTAAATAATATAATATATGTGTTTCATAGATGAGGTTCTCTTTCATATCAGGACTATCATTTTTCTTAAGTACAAAATTTAAGAGTAATTCTAAGCAGATGAATAAGGCTTATCTATATTGATTATTAGTTTGGATTCACTTCTTTCATCACACAAGGGAATTTTAACAAGGAAACATACGATTGAAATTACCAGATAAATACTTTATATGCTTTAAGGTGTCTAGATGGCAGAGTCAGGTGAGTTATCATATAAGTAATATCTGTTAAGAAAGTATAACTTAAAAGTCCTCACCGAAAAGAGTTATTGTTTTTGGTTAGGTGCCCCGAGTGTTACTGTTCTTTTTTTTTTTCTTTCATTTATTATTATTTTACTTCCTTTGCAAAAATATAAATTTAAAACAATGTTTTTTTCCCCTAGAAATAAGTGTACTAGTTTAGGTTATACTGGTAATTATCTAATTTCCTTATTTGATTTATATCATGATTATTTAAAATATATTTAAGGTGCATCTAGGTGGCTCAGTTGGTTAAGCGACCAACTTTGGCTCAGGCCATGATCTCACAGTTCACGAGTTTGAGCCCCACATTGGGCTCTCTGCTGTCAGCACAGACCCTCTTTCCCCTTCTCCTTCTGCCCCTCCCCCACTCATGCTTGCTCTCTCTCCCCTCTCTCTCTCTCTTTCAAAAATATTTTTAAAATATATTTTTAAAACATTTTAAGTATATTGTAATATACATATATTTCAAAACAGCAAAGAATTATTTTTTCTTCTTTCAGCTTTATTAAGCTATAATTGGCATATAGTAAGATATTTAAAGTGTACATCCTGGTGATCTGATATACATGTACACTGTGAAAGCATTTCTTTCCTCCATCTCCATCTGGTAAAATAACCCATCCATCATCATCTCACATATTTATCCTTTTTATTCTTTTTGTGTGTGTGTGAAGACATCTAAGTTCTACTTTCTTAGCAAATTGTATTTATACAATACAATGTTAACACCGTTAGTCACCATATTTTATATTAGATTCTCAGACCTTATTCATCTTATAGCTAAAAGTTTATACCCTTTTACTAACTCTCCCTATTTTCCCCACCCCCAGTCACTTTTATACTCTCTGTTTCTACATGTTTGACTTTTTTTTTTTTTTTTGGCAGGGGTGGAGATTCTAAATATACGGAATAACATACAGTATTTGTTTGCCTCAGTCTGACTTTATTTCACTTAGCATAATGCCCTCACAGTCCATTCATGTTGTTATAAATGTCAAGATTTCTTTCTTTCTCACTGCTGAATACTTCAGTGAGGGTGTGTATACACATACACATATACTAGATAGATAGATAGATAGATAGATAGATAGATAGATAGATATAGATATAGATATAATTCATCCATTGATGGACACTTAGGTTGTTTCCATATCTTGGCTATTTGTTGAATAATGGTATTATTAACATGTGATTGCAAATATCTCTTTGACATCCAGTTGCCATTTCCTTGGGATATATACCTGGAAGTGGGATTACTGGACCATATGGTAATTCTATTTTGAATGTTGGTAGGAATTTCTATACTGTTTCCAAATGGCTTCACCAATTTACATTCCCACTACAGTGCATAAGGGTCCTCTTTTCTACACATCCTCAACTACACTTGCTGTTTCTTGTCTTTTTGATGGTAACCATTCTAACAAGTGTGGTTACCCTCTCTACATTCCAAACTTCCTCTTCCAAGAGGTAACAATTTAAAACCCTTTTAATTGTTTCTTCTGATATTTATATCTATATTTCTTGTAGCATATTTATTTTGTAATTTTATTTTAATTCTAGTGTGTTAACATAAAGTTAACAGGTGTATAATAGTTTCAGGTGTGTAATATAGTGATGCAACAATTCCGTATCTTACTCAGTGCTCATTTTCACCCCATCACCTATTCCTCCGCCCCCCCCCCCCAACCTTTCTGGCAACCATCTGTTTGTTCTCTATTGTTAACAGTATGTTTTGGAACGCCTGGGTGACTCAGTTGGTTAAGCATCCAACTCTTGATTTCAGCTCAGGTCATAATCTCGTGGTTTGTGAGTTTGAGCTCCACATCAGGCTCTGCACTGACAGGTCAGAGCTTGAAGCCTCCTTCAGATTCTGTGTCTCCCTCTCTCTCTGCCCCTCCCCCACTCAAGCTTGTCTCTCTCTCTCTCTCTCTCCACCCCCTCAAAAAAAAACATTAAATTTTTTTAAAAAGAGTATGTTTTGTGATTTCTATTTTTTCCCCCTGTCTTGTTTCCTAAATTCCACATATAAGTAAAATCATATGGTATTTGTCTTTCTCTGACTGGCATATTTTGCTCAGCATTGTACTCTCTAGATCCATCCATGCTGTTGCAAATGGCAAGATTCATTCCTTTTTATGGCTGAATAATATTCTAGTGTGTGTGTGTGTGTGTGTGTGCGTGCGCGCACACACGCATGTACAGATATATAGCACATCTTTACCCATGCATCTATTGATGCACAATGGACTGTTTCCATAAATAATTTGGCTATTGTTAATAACCCTGCAATAAACATAGCAGTGCTATTAGTGTTTTCATATTCTTTGGGTAAATACCCAGTAGTGTCATTACTAGATCTTAAGGTAGTTCTATTTTTAATGTTTTGAGAAACCTCTGTACTGTCTTCCACAGTGGCTGCACTAATTTTCATTCCCACCAACACTTCACAGGTGTTTCTTTTTCTATACATACTTACCAACACCTGTTTTTTCTTGAGTTTTTGATTTTAGCCATTCTGACAGGTGTGAGGTGATATCTCATTGTAGTTTTGATCTGTATTTCCCTGATGAAGGCTGATGTTGAGCACCTTTTCATGTGTCTGTTGGCCTAGCCTTTTTATTTAAACTGTTTTTTCAATATGCTTTGTGTTTATGGTCATAAAAATATAAAATTCTATAATCTGACATTCCTTTTCTTATTTTTTTTATCTATTATCTTAGCATATTTGGGCTGCTATAACAAAAATACCATAGACTGGGTGCCTATGAATGACAGAAATTTATTTCTCATGGTTCATGGAAGCTGGGAAGTCCAAGATCAAGGTGCTGACAGATTCAATGTCTGGTAAGAGCCTGCTTCCTGGTACATAGACTGCTGACTTTTAGCAATAATCTCATATGGCAGAAGGGCAGGGGATCTCTCAAGGGCTCTTTAATAAAGGCACTAATGTCATTCATGAAGATTCTGCACTCATGACCTACTCACCTGTCAAAGGCCCTACTTCAAATACAATCACAATGGGCATGAGGGTTTAATATATGAATTTTTGGAGGATAAAAATATTCAGTCCATAGCACCCAAAACGTCTTAGTCATGTGTATAATTTTCACATCAACATAGTGACTTAATATATCCTATTTCTATTAACAACTCTGATACAATAAATCACTTTTCTGACCACTATTCAATTATGCATTATTCTACGCTCTTTAATTACATTATTCAACATAATCCTAGTAAAACCTTGTGAGGTAAGGATTTTGATATCTCTGTTATATATAAAAAACTAAGGCACTCCCAACAGTCCCAACAGTCCCAACAGTCTTATCAAGTGGTATATATCAAACTATATTTGCTAAATACATCAATAATTAAAAACTGAAGTATTCAGATTTACAAGTAGTAAAATCCAATTATGTTTCAAGGACTTAATAAAGTCATATAATAAAAATATGACAGTATCTCAAACTTTACATGGAAAACCCGAAAGACTCCACCAAAAAGCTACTAGAACTGATACATGAATTCAGCAAAGTGACAGGATACAAATTCAATGTACAGAAATCAGTTTCATTTCTATACACTAATAATGAAGAGAAAGAGAAATCAAGAAATCAATCCCATTTACAATTTCACCAAGAACCATAAAATGCAGAGGAATAAACCTAACCAAAGATATAAAAGATCTGTATGCTGAAAACTATAGAAAAGTTAAGAAGGAAATTGAAGAAGACACAAAGAAATGGGAAAAAATTCCATGCTCATGGGTTGGAAAAATAAATATTATTAAAAGGTCAATACTACCCAAAGCAATCTACACATTCAATGCAATCCCAATAAAAATTGCACTGGCATTGTTCTCAAAGCTAGAAAAAACAATCCTAAAACACGTATGGACCCACAAAAAACCCTGAATAGCCAATGTAATGTTGAAAAAGAAAACTACAGTGGGAAGCATCACAATCCCAGACTTTAGCCTCTATTATAAAGCTGTAATCATCATGGCATTGGCACAAAAACAGACACATAGACCAATGGAACAGAATAGAGAACCCAGAATTGGACCCACAAATGTATGGCCAACTCATCTTTGACAAAGCAGGAAAGAACATCCAATGGAAAAAAGACAGTCTCTTTAGCAAATGCTGCTGGGAGAACTGGATAGCAACATGCAGAAGAATGAACCTGGGTCACTTTCTTAAACCATACACAAAAATAAACTCAAAATGGATGAAATACCTAAATGTGAGACAAGAAACCATCAAAACCCTAGAGGAGAAAGCAGGCAACAACCTCTTTGACCTCAGCTGCAGCAATTTCTTTCCCAACATGTCTCAAAGGCAAGGTAATTAAAAGCAAAAGTGAACTTCTGGGACCTCATCAAGATAAAAGCTTCTGCACTGCAAAGGAAACAATCAACAAAACTAAAAGGCAACAGACTGAATGGGAAAAGGTATTTGAAAATGACATATCAGATAAAGGGTTAGTATCCAAAATATATAAAGAATTTACCAAACTCAACACCCAAAAAACAAATAACCCAGTGAAGAAATGGGCAGAAGGCATGAATAGACACTTTTCCAAAGAAGACATCCAGATGGCCAACAGACACCTGAAAAGATGCTCCATGTCACTCATCATCAGGGAAATATAAATTAAAACCACACTGAGATACCACCTCACACCAGTCAGAGTGGCTAAAATTAACAACTCAGGAAACAACAGATGCTGGCGAGGATGTGGAGAAACGGGAACCCTCTTGCACTGTTGGTGGGAGTGCAAACTGGTGCAGCTGCCCTGGAAAACAGAGTGGAGGTTCTTCAAAAAATTAAAAATAGATCTACCCTACGACCCAGCAATAGCACTACTAGGAATTTATCCAAAGGATGCAAGAGTGCTGATGCATAGGGGCACATGTACTCCAATGTTTATAGCAGCACTTTCAACAATAGCCAAATTATGGAGAGTCTAAATGTCCAACAACTGATGAGTGGATAAAGAAGATGTGGTTTATATGTACAATGGAATACTACTTGGCAATGAGAAAGAATGAAATTCTGCCATTTGCAGCAATGTGGGTGGAACTGGAGGATATTATGGTAGTGAAGTACGTCAGTCAGAGAAAGGCAGATATCGTATGTTTTTACTCATATGTAAAACTTGAGCAACTTAACAGAAGACCATCAGGGAAGGCAAGAGGAAAAAATAGTTACAAACAGAGAAGGAAAGAGGCAAACCATAAGAGATTCTTAAATGCAGAAAACAAGCTGAGAGTTGATGGAGGTGATGGGGGAGAGAGGAAAATGGGTGTGGGCATTGAGGAGGGCATTTGTTGGGATGAGCACTGGGTGTTGTATACAAGCGATGAAACACAGGAATCTACTCCCAAAACCAAGAGTACACTGTATACACTGCATGTTAGCCAACTTGACAACAAATTATATTTAAGAATAACAAATAAAAATTAAGTTAAAAGTTAAAAAATAAAAATACGAAAATATGTCATGATTAGCCTATGAAATCTTTCTAGATTAAAAGAGTTTCTGCCACTACAGATTCCTTATAGATGGTATTGCAGTATCAAAACATAGCCATGATCATATTTCCTAACTTCAATATATCTTCTAGAACATTCATTACTCACCCTCAAGTAAAAAGTCCTGCTACTCTTTGAATGGGTGTATCATCTGCATTAACACCTTCTGTATCCACATTTGTTAAATCAGTCCTAACTACCATCTTGCTTCCCCGCTTTAAAAATAAAAGGCATCTTGGGGTGCCTGGGTGGCTCAGTCGGTTGAGCGTCCGACTTCGGCTCAGGTTATGATCTCACATCTTGTGAGTCTGAGCCCTGCGTTGGGCTCTGTGCTAACAGCTCAGAGCCTGGAGCCTGCTTCAATTCTGTGTCTCCCTCTCTCTCTGCCCCTACACTGCTTCTGTGCGTGCTCTCTCTCTGTCTCTCTCCCTCTCTCTCTCATAAATGAATAAATGTTAAAAAAATTAAAAATAAAAAAATAAAAGGCATCTTTTCATTCCATGTTCTCCATATTTCTGGATAACACAGTGTCTATGTAAATGATTCTTTCAACACATTGTTTTCTCCATTTATAACTTCATCATCTCCAAGAAAATCCTTTATTTTTTATTCCACTTCGACTACACGCATGGCCACATTTTACACATAATCATTACCCACTGAACTGCTTCATCTAGTTCAACCATCTTAGTTCTCCAATTATTTTATCCCAGTAAGTTATGCCTTTAAGTATATATATATATATATGTATATATATATATATATATACATATATATATACATATATGTATACATATATACATATATACATATATATACATACGTATACATATATACATATATACATATATGTATATATACATATATATATATATATTTAAAGAGAGAGAGAAAGCAGGGGAAGGACAGAGAGAGAAAACCCCAAGCATGCTCCACACTGTCAGTGCAGAACCCAATGCGGGGCTCAAATCCATGAACCGTGAGATCAAGACCTGAGCCAAAATCAAGGGTCGGATGCTTAACCATCTCAGCCAACCCAGGTGTCCCAAGTTACACCTTTTCTTAATGTAAGTGAGGCTTTCATTCTCATCATTTCTCTACATTGTCCTCCCTATCCTTCACTTTCCTTTCTTGTCTAACTTTGTTGATCTTCATCTCAAATCCATATTTGCTAGCATCCACAAGTCCATTGTGTATTTAAAATTTAAGGAGACTAATTAGGAATTTATTGCAACAATCTAATAATAAATTAAAGATAAAATTTTAAAAATTTATCGATTGAATAAATGCTATGAATGACAACACTGTATCAAAAAAATCAAATGCAAAGTGATCTTCATTTTCCCATCTTTATATTCCTGTGCTCTAACCATGTAGAATTTTCATTGTCATCAATATGTTATCTTTGTTCTCCCCCATTCATCCACCCAGCTTGGCATAGCTAAATTCTATTCATATTTTAAGTTTCAGATTGATGATATTTTCCCGACCTTGAAAAATGAGTAAAAATGCTCTTGAATCTGCTATACCGAACCTTGTAGTCTATCATAACAACAATGCTCTATTGTAATCTGGGTGGGGTTTTTTCCCCTCCATAGAACTGTAAATATCCCAAAGGCAAAAACTTTGCCTAACATTTTCTATTTCTTGGTGGCTCGGATAATAGTACAGCGTCTAACCCAGAGACATCATACAATAAAATGTTATTATTTGAATAAATGAATAGTAGATTGATCGATTAATCAGAATTAGCTCACTATTAGATTAATAAATAAAAAGCCAACAGAACCTATTTGATAAAAGAGAAAGTTAAGATTTCAGGGTAATAAATCACTGAAAGACTTAGTTAATGGTATAAATAAAATAAGAGAGAGAGAGAGAGAGAAAGAGAGAGAGAGAGAGAGAGAGATCACACCTTCGAAGATTCAGACAATTTCCACTGAAGTTTTCCTGGCTGGTCTAGTTCAGCATCTGGCAAACCCCATGATACTACATTCAAATACTGAAACGCCCCCTAGTGGGCTTGGTGAAGCACCCTGCGCTTGGCCATCACCCGCCTGGGTCCTTTGGCTACCCTTCAGGACACCTGAAAACTGCAGCCCTTCTATTTGCATACGGAGTGAATTATATGCAAAAGATTCATGGGTCTTTTGAGTTTAAAGCATATAATTTAATAAGGTATTTTAGCCACGTGAAATATTTAAAATTCACTTATACTGATTATTTAGTGTCATATGCCCACAAAATTTAAATACCTTACACATATGTCACTTTATCCTATCAAACTCATTACGTAAATGGACACAGTTCCTGAAAGGGATGTCAAATTCTTCTAGAGTTAGCATTTTTGTTTGTTATGATTTAATGGCACAAAATCTAAACTACGATCTCTCTTTATTTGGTTTCATTTTTATCTAGTTAGTGAAAATAAATTTGCCTTTTTAATACACCTTGTTTTAGACTTTGAAATAAAGTGTTCTAACTTGGCTAGCAGCAAATGTTTGCTTGTTTGTTTCTAATACTGTCTAAGGTGGTTAGGATTATAGAACAGTAAATGTTTATTTACAGTGAGATGATTGATTTGGAAAATAAATAATAGAATGTAAATCGATCATGCATTCAACTGTATATAACAAATCGTATTCATGGGGACAAAAATATAAGTGCTGAGTTCTATGCAAAGCAAACACAATTATTGTAAATTGTATAAAAGGATGAATATATTTCTTGTAAGATGTAAGCAGATGTATGCATCTAAGGCAACTTTAAACAGCAGCAGCAGAATTATTTAACAAGGCAAAGTCCACTGTCATAGAAAGAATACTGGTCATAAGTCCACTCTGTGATTAAATCTAAGTTGTGCATGTTCATTATTTTAGATCAGGTTCTTCCATAACTGCTCCTGAGAAGAGGATTTGCCTCGTATTCTAACAATGTCCATTAATAGACAACACAGGCATAGAAGCCAAATGATGAATACTGAAGAGTTCCCAGTAGAAACCAGAAAAGGGAGAGAGGGGAGGACAGGAGAGCAAGGCCTGGGTGACAGTGAAGCCAGGGAGGCACAGGCCTCAGGTGCGAAATATAAGAGCGTGCTACAAAACTCAGGGATCAAGATCAATTCTACTTTAATGCAAGAGGATACATACATTGAAATTAATACAAAAAAAGGCATTATGAGAAAAATTTCAGTTTTTCAATAAAGATGAGCTGCTGTGCTATTCTCTGTTTTATAACCCTGTCCTATTGTGCAGTAAGAATAGCCATTTCAATCACTCCAGAAGTCCCAACTGTCCTGCAAAATAAGTTTGTTGATAGCTGACAATGGTGTGCAAAGAGATGGACCAATGTGGGATCATGACCTGAGCCAAAATGAAGAGTCAGACGCTCAAACAACTGAGCCACCCAGGCGCCCCTATATATAGTCGTTTCTTAATTGTACAGCTTATATTAACTTCTTGTACTTGTAAGAGATAGGAGAATATTTTGGAAAGTATACATATGGGTCCGTATTTTTCCTTTTGCCTCAGGCTCTAAGATGGGTCAGTGTGGTACAACAAGGAAAGAAAAGGTAAACAAGTCTGGATTTTACGTAGTCTCACACTCAGCCAAATCCCTTGAAGAAAAACTGAAATATAAATTATACATTAAAATCCGTACATCTTGAGACAAAGGGGCTGAGATTTTATCCCCCACCCCAGAAAAGCATTGGCAATGGGTGAGCTCCAGCAGTAGGTGGGACAAAGATTCCTGAGTACTTCAGGTTTTCCATACTGATATCCAAGGACAAGCCTCTCAAGAAGGCTGCAGGTGCAAGCCTTAACAGCAAAACACACAGACGCTGTAGAGAAAAAAAAAAAGAATCTAACTGGGGCAACAATTACATTTTTTTTAGGTGTCCACTAAACTTGTGACCATCAACAAGCAACTTAAACTCCCTACACGTAATTCCTATCTTCATAAACTCAGAGGTTTGGTATAAATAACAAATGTAAGGAAGCAAATTAATTCCCCATTCTGGTTCAGTTATCTAACAATGTCCATTAATAGAGAATACAGGCATAGGTGCTAGCACATAAGCCTAAAAGGGTTCGGAGAAATGTAATAATATTACATATTACACACATTGAAACACACACAATATTAACAATAGTGACTCTCATTTTCCCTCTGAGATCCTATTTCTTATTACACTGAATCAATATTACATAATTTACTTGTGTGGTTTCCATGTTCTTCCATAATAAGAATAAACAAATAAGAAGGTGAAAAATAAATTGGTTGGCATAGATCTGCAGAACAGACAGCTTGAAAGGGCAGAAATGAGAAGTGACCATCTGCCAGAAAAGTATGAATTACAAAAATGATAAAAAATTATGTAAATGACCCCCACTATCAAACCAATTTGTAGTCACTTCATATAGATATGTATGTGAACACACACGTGTGTGTACTCATCATCTTCTTTTTTTCAAAAAATATTTTATGAATCTTACAAGGAATTATTTAAATAACATAGAATATCAAAAAAAAAAATGGGAGAACAGAACTGTCCAGCCAGAGGGGTAGGAAGTAGTGGTAGGAATGTAGTTTGTACAGTAGAGTCAGAACAAAGAGATTTTTCCAATCCACATCTTCCAGCACTCATGCCGTCATGGTATCAGACCACCTGGTCACCTTCCTCATCACCACAACTAGCTGGGTACAAGCTTCTGGGACAGGCACTGAGAGATGTGTACCATCCATACCAACATAGGGTGACTTTATTATGGCCAAGAAAATAGGAGCTGTGCGTAGTGGTTGTGACAGTTTGCTTAAGTAATAACCAGTGACTGCGAACTTAAGTAATAACCAGTGCTTTGGATAATGGAACACACACTGAACACAATATTATATTATCTATAGAAAAAGGAAAAATGCTTAATGGGGACCCAGGATTTTGGATTTTTTTTCATCTATTCAAGACCTCTTGGGAATTTCTAACTTAAGGGAAGGTTAAAATGCAAGTGGACAGAGTCTTAATCAAACCTCTCCAAACATTGGGCAACTTTTTTGCCATCTTGATCTGATAGGCATTATGGGACTATTTGAGAAGGATAAGCAATAGAAATCAATTATAGATAGCAGATGCAAAATGGGAATTCATTATAGAGATTCTGGGGTCACTCACAAAATTAAAAAAAGAAAAAACTAGCTGAAAAACAGATGCAGAAAAGTGAGGAACCAGAGCATATGAAAGATCAATGCAGTAAGAAGTAATTTACAGTTTTAGTTTCCATGACTATGATAAATCGTTTTTTTTGTTTGTTTTTTTTTTACCTAATCATTTTTCGGTCTTTGTGACACTATTCAAGATCTAAAAGATCTAAGGCAAATCAGAATGAACAAAGCTAGGTCCTATGCCCATGTATGGCGAGGGATCTTCAGAAACCTTGACAGACAGCTCTATACAGACTGGAGACAGGAGAGTGAGGTAACAACTAGAAAGGAAATCAAAGTGTGATAAACCAGAGAAAAAAGGACAGTTGAAACTATGTTGCACAAACCAAAACAAAAGTAAAAAGAACCAAAAAACAAATATATTCGTTAAAATAAGTCTCTCAAAATCTATTGTATGCATGTTGGTGAGAGGGCAGTCATACGCCGTCTAGAACAGAGGAATTTCTGAATAATGCCCAATAACATCATGTCAGAACCAGGGGCAAAACGAAAGTGAAAGGTACGTAAGTCAGAAGCTATTAGGAGAGCTGAGCAGCAATTTGAATTCAATCTTCCTGTCACCTAAAGCATAAGAGTCACATCAGAGAGCTATATCACACCACATAGAAATTGATGTTAATACATACTGCTTGTCATCAAAACAATTTTTTAAGTACAGGAAATATGTACTGCATTTGAGAGTGATTTCTATTCAAAATAATTATTTTGGATGGCACCTAAATAATTATACCCTCAGACATTTGGAAAATTCTGTGATCTGAGAGAAGTTTTCACCCAGAGTTATAAATACCTGAAACAAATCATTTTATTACTGGCACAATACATATACAATGTGGAAAGGCTGCTATGTCAAAATTACATAAATGAAATATAAAAATTTTAGGGATTGATAGAGCTATCCAGCTACACAACATTTAAATTCAATGTCTAGAAGTCAATCTACCTTCAGTATCCTACATGTATTAATTTTCTAATAAATTAATACATTGGGATATTTACAACTGATGTAAATGCCAATGGCTTTTGTTGCATACCAAAATTAAAAACTGGTTTCCTCTGCAAAGGAAAAAGGAAACAAAAGTTTACAGGTGCATCAAACATTCAACTGTACTATGGATAAGGAAGGCAGTCAATTACAGGATACTTCTGCATACAAACTATATAAGTATAGGCAAATAACTGATGCAAAACTGTTTATTTGAGCAGCAGCATAATTTACTCACCAACAATTTACCAGCATGCTATTCCCACTTGCCCCTTCCAGCCCTAGCTCTCTTATGGTCTCTCTGTATTAGTTGATTAGTGTGATTTCTAGATATTTTGACAGTATGTCAAGGATCCAATTACATAATTTGTATTGAGAACAAATTAGTTTATATATATATACACACACACACACACACACACACATACACAACCACACACACATATATATGACACAGTTCAATTAATTATAATAGCAGGGATGTTTTCTTATATTTAACATTTTTTAATACTTGTTTTCCCATTCATTATGTAGCTCATGGCACCTAAAATCTTGCTTGGGTAGACCTGGGGGCGGAGTGCCTCTTCTCTTTCCTGGGAAAACAGATCCACGTGAAATTCAGTACCTTCTTCTAACCTCTGCTATAAAGGAGCACATTAAAAATGCAGGAGCCTTGCTCTCATCCTTTTTGATTCAGTAGGTCATTAGGTCATTTTGATGGACACAAAAATTTTAAGAATAACCTATTCACGTCACAGAAAAATCCAATTGCTACTTCCAGGGTGAAAACCTTTCGACATCATCAGATTTTGACTAACACAAAATCATGATCTGCCAGAAAAATGATCTGTGATACTGTCATAACATCTCTCTCTAGTATTTTGCAGAATGACCGGCATGCATCTCAAAGCACCATAAATAGGAAGCTTTTCGACATGACTTTCACAATATCAGAGAACCTGCTATATTTTTCTGCATATTTTCTCCTTGCATGTTCTATCTTCTTAAATACTCTGAAAAGGCACTTATACAATTTATTACCTGACCAAGCCTCCCCATATTTTTATTCTGCACTTAAGCAGGATGCCTTGAGCATGATATATCTTATCCATGCCAGATCAAGCAAATGTCAGACTAAAGGAAAAGCCAACTGCTTTTCTCTGTGCAGAGTTGCAAGGGAACCAATCAACATGTATTCTGTCAATACTAAACTAAATTTAGACCCATGCAGCTCAAGTAGCTGCCCTGGATGCCCTTATTCCCATTGATTAAAGGTGTTTAAGATCTTTAATCAATTAGGATACAATCACTTGAGGATAATTTTAAAACACAATGAAAAAAAAGGTATTTTAATATGTGCTCCTGTATATACTACTAGACAAAAATAACTTTCTTGCCTCCACTTATGAGAGGACTTATATTTACCTACTATGAGTTGAATTTTTGTCTGCCAATTTCACTACAGATCCAGTTGTTCATTCATTCATTCATCAATTAAATAATCTGTCATTGGTCTAATATTACAGGGCATTGAACTAGTATTTGAATTTTGGCAGAAAAAAGAAAGACACTTTTTCCATTAGAGCCACAAACATTAATACAAAGACTAAGCCGGTAAAAATGGCAATATATTATGATAAATGTTTCAACAGTATTATGCACAAGTTCCTATAGGGACACAGAAGAAGGTCATTTTGCTCAAACCAAGAAGAATAAAAAATGAATCCTACAAAACAGAAAAGAAGAAGGAGGAGGAGGAGGAGGAGGAGGGGAAGGAGAGGAAGAGGAAGAAGAAGTTGTTGTTATCTGAAGTTTGGTTTGAAGCCTATTCTGGAGTTTTTCAGGCAAGGCGAGAACAGAAGTGAAGGAGCAAATGTCAGGAAAGGGGAACAGCTGGAACTGGTAGAAATGCACAGATTTTTCAAATATATTTTGAAGGATATATGTAGACATTGGGGAAGTTTAAGCAGGAGAGTTTAATGATCAGAATTAGGTTCCAGAAAGATTACTCCAAGTCCTCAGTGCAGAATCAACTGGTTTGAAGTGGGGGTGTGGAGGCCTGAGGGTCTGCAAATTCAGTGATGATGAGAGTCATAGGCAGACACTCATTTGAGAGATGTTAAGAAAACAGAAAAAGAGAGAGGTGAGAGAAACAGAGAAATCAGGCATAACTTCTAGGTTTTGGATTTTTCTCCTGGCTGGGAAACTATGATTCAAATTTCTAGACTTCAGTTGTAAAATAAATAAGAAAATAAATGAAAAACACGATGAAAAACAAAGGTAAATAATTGAAGTGTTATTATTATAACACATAATTTAAAAACTACTTTGTTTGACTATTCAAAACTAACCTTGGATTTAGTTTGAAAACCAGTCTGGTCATCAGTAAAGCTAGGTACATATGTAGTATTAGTAATAAACCAGAGTCTACCATTGTTTACTAAGTTGTGAACCAGCAATGCATCCATTAAACAATATTAAGACCCTGAAAGGTCTTCCTCATTCTCCATAAATGAATTATGAATAAAACAAAACCAAAAGCTGTTTAAGAGATAACGAGAATTAAAAAATTTGCAGCAGATGGTACCAGCTGTGCACATTTAATTCCAGCTCAAACAATCTGCCAAACAGTTAGACAGAACTGCTTTTGCATGGGAAACTGGAGTGTCTCAGAGCCAAGGAAGAAATCGGAGAGTCGTCTTTCTGGCATTAGTTTCAAACCTTTTATTATAATTAATGTTAGTGGACACAAACCTTCTTTCCTTTCTTTTCTTTCTTTGCACCATGTACGTTCCCCCCACCCCCTGCTCTCTGGCATATATACACATACATACATATACACATACACACACCAATGTTTACATCAATTAAATAGTAAATAATCTCAAAGAGTTAAGTTGCCAAAATGTTATATACTAGGCATTCAGCAAAAATATATTAAGTGTATAACATGAAAAGGGTATATTGTGGAGATTTTAAAGATACGTGTTAAATCCTAGCACATTTCAATGTATTTACCAAGACATTAACTACAAATAACAAAACAAAAGTAAAGGAAAGCAGTGATAAATGTCACAAGATAACCTACAGACTTAAAAAACAAAGATATGCTTAAAGTCCATTGAAATGGACAAATACAACATGCCTGGAGATAATTAGACCTGAACTCAGCATTGATGGAATTTAGATAGGCTAATAACAGATAAGCAAGTATTTTTCAAAAAAAAAAATAATGTTTATTTATTTTTGAGAGACATTGAATGTGAGTGGGGGAGGGGCAGAGAGAGAGGGAGACAGAATCCAAAGCAGGCTCCAGGCTCTGAGCTCTGAGCTGTCAGCACAGAGCCCGATGCGGGGCTTGAACCCATCAACTATGAGGTCGTGACCTGAACTGAAGTCTGACACTCAACCAACTGAGCCACCCAGGTGCCCCCAGATAAGCAAGTATTAAAGGCCAAGAGAGCAACATTGCAGATACAAACACATTCAGACTGTGCATTGATCAGAAAGTAGTCACCAGACTGAGGAAATATCCATGAATGGGCTTGTCTATGAGATTTAAGACCGTCAATTTATCCTGAAGATAATAATAATGGAGATCCATGAAGGTTGTTTGAGAGGGCAAAAGCCATGATAAAATTATTATACTCAGTAAATATTAGAATAGAGCAGAAGCTGCAAGCCTGAACACAGCCAGGGTAACTGGGGGGGGGGGAGGAAAGGGGGGGCGGGTTCCCTATAATAACATATTCATGAGAAAACTACTACCTAGCTCAGATGAGGGCAGTAGATGGATAGGGTCACAGTGGAGTCTAATATAAAGGATACATTTTCAGACACTAGTATTTGACTCTACCACAAGTATAAGAAAGAAAGAGGTATAAAAATGAGTTTTTGACTGAGTAGCTGGGATGAAAAAGGCAGTGATTACAGGGAAGTTCAATCTGAAGAAGCAAATTTGGGGAAGGAGGAGTAATGGGAGAGGATGAGTACACATTGAGTCTGGAATATTAAGAAGAGAACAAAATGTATGTGGCTAGAGCTCCAGCTGGGGCTTGAGAGCTTTAGATCAGACAGAGATTTATACAAAACTCATCCTAAAAGAGGTGATAGTCATAAGAATAGATAAATATTTTGAAATAAAGGAATATTAATGAAATTTCATAGAGATCTCAACATTTTCCAGTGAGGAATGCTCCCATTTAGGATGGGGACAGGAAGAAGAGCTCATTGGGGGTATTTGGGAGAGGAAGAGAGATTACAGGTATCAGAGATCAAATTGATATCTAGTAGTCATATTCATAAGACAAATGTCATTGGCAATTTTGGGTACTGTACTATTTTCGAGCACTGCCATAACAAATTACTGGAAACTTGTCTTAAAACAATAGCAATTTATTCTTTCACAGTTTGAAATCAAGATGTCAACAGGATGGATTCCTTCTGGGTGCTCTGAGAGAGAGCTCATTCTGTGCCTGTCTCCTAATTCCTGGTGATCGCCAGCACTCTAGCATTCCATCCTTGTACATTCATCATATCTGTTTCCTCCTCTGTGCCCTCTGCCTTAGGTCCCTCTCTTTCTTCTTTAAGGATACTTGCCATGAATTTAGGCTCCACCCTATATCTAAGATGAACTCATCTCAAGATCTTTATCTTAAATATACCTGCAAAGTGTTTGTTTGTTTGTTTGTTTGTTTGTTTGTTTGTTTGTTTTAAAAATAAAGATCACATTCATAGGTTCCAGGGGTTAGGACTTGGAAATATTTTTGGTGGGATTTCACCATTCACACATTAAAGGTAACATGAAAAAGTATGGAGTAATAAATGTAAAACATAACTTCTTATACTATTACACTCTTGAAAGAGTTAACAAAAACTCTGTGAGGTAAAGCTATTCCCATTTTATAGATGAAAAATTAAGGCTTATTCCCTTATTAAAAAATTATAGCTTCCTTACCCTAAAGGCATTTTCAATCCTAGTTTGTTTATCTTAAGGGTGTTACTACATGCTGATCCAGACTTAGTAAAGCATTTATTTAATTGTTTTTCCTTTGTAAAGGAAGACTTTGTGTTCATTCATCATATTCCTTCTCCCCACTTTCTACAATCACTGACAGTACAAGATACTAACCAGGAATAGTCATTTATTATTTTTGTTATTATGTTTGTTGTTTCTTTTGTCATTATTGTTGTTTGCTTCGATTGTGTTTTGATTGTTTTTTTAATTTAGAAAAGGGCTGAGTTTATTGGGAAAATAAGAATCAATACTATTTTCCTCTCTAGAGAAGCACACTCTAAAAAATAGAAATGGACAAACTGAGTGATGATCACATTGCAATTGTTGGATAGCTTAACCTCCTAACAGATACTTTTGCTAATTGTATCCATAATGAAGTTTTATGTCATGCAATAGATTCAGGGTTCATTCAAGCCTACTCCAGGCATGTGGAAATCTCCCCAAAATTCAGATTGGTATTCATATACTGGATAATGAGGTAAATTCTCTATGCATTTTCAAATATAGCACTTATTTGTAATGTTACTATATACAATCAGAGACAAAAATATTCTAGACTTAACCACAGATATATGTTAATATTATATATTATCTATTTTGTTACTCTTATATATTTATATTAATTATATCATTTGATAATTAATGAACCTTATTTAGTGTGCTTATAATAAATGTCTGATGACTTCAATTTGAAAGGTTAAATTGATTCTTTTTATAAACCACTGCATACAAAATAACAAAACAAATTGATTTGCTTATTCAATGAAACAATCCATTGATTAAGTTGCTTAAAAATGTGCCATTGGAGATTTGTTTGAAGTGACCAATCATTACGACCAATTAAAGAAAAAAATTGGAGGAAATATTGGCAAGGATTATTATTGTCTCCCAATTCCCACCTCTCCCTGCTGATTTCATCTTTCTGGCCTCATCTGCCATGACTTCTCTAAACAGGTCAGGTAACCCAATTGACTAAATTCTAAATGTGCTCCTATATTCTCTAACTCGTAATGTTTCTGGAAAACAACAGCTCCACTAAAATTTTTCCTGTCAAACATCCCTGATGATTCTAGAATGGCTTAAATCTATCTCCCTTATTTGAGATTTTCTCCAGTTCTCCCAGTTATAAATAATCTCCCACCATTTTGTCATTTTATAGGCATCCCTCTTAAAGTGGTTCTGCTACACTGATATTCACTATTGTTACTTGAGAATATATTCTACCTCTTCAGTTACATGTAAGCTCCTTGAAAACAATGTGTAATTCTTGTTGTTTTTTTTTTTCTTTTTCCTTGCAATAGGAGCTCAAAATGATTTCTTAAATAAATGAATGAGCACATAGATGAGAATGATACTTTCTACACAGAGAGCAAAGATGAAATTGATCCCCTTCCAGATGGGACAGATATTTGCACTTACAATCCAAATTGGATTCTGTGTAGCCAAACCAAAATCAGCTTCATTGATTTTCTTTCCTTTAGTGGCCAAAATGATCGTTTTAAGTCAAGGTCACTGTTATCTTCCTTTGAAGAAGGGATGCTTATATTATTTGGCTTCCTGCACTCTTATTCTGGGATATATTTCAACATTTGTTAATTTTAGATAAATTTGAAAAACCAGTGAAATAACAGCGTTGTTAGTGATCATTGGGAAGTTTAAACTTTGGATCAAATTATGCAGTAATGTATATTCATACAATTAACATGGTTCAGACACAAGCACATGTATACCCATATATGGATTACAGACTTAAAATTTGTGAAACCTCCATCACTCTTATTATTAATGGTTCCTCTAGTTTAAGACATTATAAATATTTAGAAGAAAATAACTTCATAATTCTATTTACAAGAAGTTGATGAATTCTGCCTTATCGCCAGCCAAACCACTTCTCTGTCTTGTGAAAGGAAATTCCAGGCACAGGTGACATATGCTTGCCTTCTACCTGTGGGCTGCTTTTTGTTTAGCTTGGGCTTCTAATATTGTGATTCAATATAATTTAAAAGTAAATACATGCACCTTTTCCAGAATTAACGTTCAGTTGTAAAATTCTTTACTGCTAGTGTTTAGATTTTTCCGTAAAATTCCATAAAACTGATGTTTAAGTAGATAAATGAAACAAAATAAAGAAGGTCTCATACATGCTACCTACCTACCTACCTACCCTATGATAGACTAAAAAGCTGCAATAAAATGTATTAGTGGTTTTAAGATTTGAAAATATATATTTATCTCAAGAAATTATAATCAATTTTGAAGATTAGCAGAGAATATGCAGATGATAATAAAGTCAGACTACTATATTTTTAAGGGATAATAATGAGTTAATTGGCAGATAACTTCAGGGTATGAAATCAAGTACGCATTACATTTTGACAGTAATTTTGATAGATTTGGTAATTTTTTTTAAATATACACTTTTATGTTCTCTAAGTATTTATTCTCAAGTTCATTTGAGGCTGATATCACGTAACTATTAGAGATAAAGAAATGATGATAAAAAAGATCTGCTACACTGGGAGTTGAGATTTATTCAAATTATGTCAGCAAAACAACTTTATTCCTTATGGAAAGAAGAGACCTGGATGATCCTGATTGTTCAGCAAAGACACTTTTTGCTTGACTTTTAATTTCTATCCCTTTATGCCGAGACAAGTTAAGTGATGTAAGGCCTATGGTTAGCAGGAGAGTGAAATTTACCCCAAGACAAACAGAAAGATCTTTAAAATTCTCTCCCATTTTTATCATTTTTTCTTTTAGGACTACATGTCCCCCAGCTACTCACCATGGTTCTTTTCTTTCAGGAAAATGCGCTCATATAGCTTATATTTAACTATTTATATACTATATATTGCATTGCCTTTAGTTAGTATACACCACTTAAGAAAGTTTGAATATTAATGCACTAAATTTATTGCATATGTAACTCATGTTAAACAAGCTTTTTTATGAAGTCCAAGTATGCTCTGTATGGATACACCAATAGACACTGCCTTCAGTTTTAAGGTTTTTCATTCTCTCACTCTTTAAAATTATTACCCTTATGTGACATAGAAACTTCAGTCTCTGACCTTCTTAATATGGCTAAAGCTTAAAAGACTGAAATACCTGTTAAGCCTCACTCTTATTGAAACTGAAAGAGGAGTCAGGACATAAGAGGAATGAATGCCTAGGAAGGCACACGTAGTTAACACTTCCAAGAGGCTCATCTCCACCTCTTAGGAATACCCCCTGATTAATAGCAGGACAGATACTTTTATCTACCTGGTAATTTATATCCTTAAATATGATCGTTTAAAGACAAGTAATGTTATCATGAACATTAGATCTCTTTCTTTTCTCCTCAACCAAATAGGAACTATTGCAAATCGAGGAAATATATAGACTTGAATTAGAATTCCCTCATTATTCTAGAGTCAACATTTAAATTCAAATGTTTTATTTCCCAGGGGTTGGGGAGGTCACACAGGATGAATCTGAGAATGGGCATTTACAGAAAAAAAAAATGAGAAAATGAGTTCTTACTTTTCTCCTACTGTGTTGGGAATGCATTCTATATAAAAACTGCAAAAAAAAAAAAAAAGTAAGAAAAGGTCTGCTTGATCACTTGTAAATAATTAACAGTTTTATTTTACTCTAACTGGTTTGTTTTTACCCTGATAAAACCACAATTTGAATTTGAGCCTTTTCATTAAAAATTGTATCTCTACAATAAGAGGACATTCAAGTCTAACAGGCAGGAACATTTCTATAACAAAATAAATACTGCATTTAGAAAAAGATCCTCATGTAAACCTGTATATCTGTGATATAAATATAAATTTAAAAAACACTTTCTAAATTCATAACTTTGTCAAAGGTATAAATACTTCTTTTCCAAATTAAAGGGAACCTCTTACCAATTCTTTGTTGATTTCTCTCAGTGTACTTACTATGTCTTTATCATTTTTGTGTGATGTTGCCCCTATGATGCTAAAACAGAGTAAATACATACTGAGCACTGGTTTAATATGAAGCAATTTTTGAAAAGGTGCACATTTTCTGCCTTTTAAGTGACAACTACACTCTGTTTTGAGATCAAACTTAGTTTTATTCCATGCAAATTTGGGGGGACTTGAAAAGGAATGGAAATCTGACACTTCCAGTGTAAAGAACCTGTCTATTTCTGATCTAAACTCTTTCTAAAAGCTCTCAAGGGTACTTAATCATTGTGATTGGCTTGATGATCCTTGCCAAGTCACTTTCTTCCTTAACTTGTATGTGAGAAGATCAATAGGCTGCAAGAAGTAAAAAAAAAAAAAGTATATAAACTATATGAAAGGGAAGGGATGGTGGTAGTAATTAACCAAGTAAAAAAAATTAAAAAATAAGATTTTCATACATGTACACACATATGTTAAAAATTGATCACCTTTAAATTACTTTATAAATCTTTACTTTTCTATGAATATGCAGGTAAATTTATATAAAAATCATATTTTTGTTATTAGAGTATTTTAAAACAAACATCTTTGGGTGCTAGCATAAGACAATATAGTGGGCAAACATGCTAATTCAGAAATTGGACATCATAGGTTCATATTTCATTTTAGTTATATTACTTCTCGCAAGGCAAGCTAATTAACTTTGTGTATCAGTTTCTTCACCTAGAAGAATGAGGATATTTGTAGTACTTGTCTCAGCAAGTTGTAACAAGATTGAATAAGATATGCCATGTGAACATAACACAATGTCAGGCATACAGTAAGCACTTAATGCTTGTGATGATGCTAGCTATTTTTTAAATCTTCATTTTCTAACAGTCTTAAACAAATCTATATATAACTGTGCTGCTTTCCTACAGATTAGGTGAGATAAATGATTTCTTCCTCCCAAATTTAGACACTGTGTTTTTCCTTCTGGAGAAACTGAGGGACTTCTCCAGAATTTTGGCTGATGATACTGTTTCTGGAATACCTTTGGAAATGCTCTCTTGGAGAGTAGACTGCTTAGCAGGAAAGACAAGAGTGCAATCCAACACTAAGTGTATTGGATTAATATTATATTATCTTTGTTCATCATATAAAATATGATTTTCCATGTCTGGGAATCTGGAAAGTGTCGGTAAAAAAAAAGTTTCATGATTTGTTGTGAGCCATAAAAACTGAAAACTATACTATTATTAAATGTTATGAGCTCTCAGATTAATCTTTTAACAACTTCACATTGACATGATATGCAGGATTTGTTTAGGAAAACATAATTGAATTATTGGAGTAGCATGTTTGAAAGTAAACATTAGAAATTGGTCTCTTCATGATGGTCTCTTCATGATGGTCCCATCGTCAAAATTCATTTTGCACAATAATTCTTGTTAAAATACTTCTTTTGAAAAAGAAAAGGTTTTTGTTGTTGTTGTTGTTGTTGTTGTTGTTTTAAAGTCCTCCTGTCTGTTATATATAGCCACGTGTTCAAATAGATTACATGCACCCAAGATTTTTGTTTTAATACAAAGTGTATTCAGCTGAGGTGATTAACCTCTGCACACTTGGTAAGAAGGGTTTTGTCAAGTGTTTCAATTAAGTTCCAAGGACTTGTTTGCACCTAACTCTTTGTTCAGTCCAGCAAAGGCACCAACAGCAGCAACAACCCTGACATCTTGACTAAAATCAATGTCAGCGCTGCCACCAAGGTGTCTGAACAAGCTAATGACGTTTTTAGTGTTGATCTTCCCAATCGCGGTCTAGTCTCAACCTTGTTGCCCACTCCCCTTCAAAACCTGCATATTTGGACCATAAAAGAAAGCACTGGTGGGAAGGAACAGTGTGGGGCACACCGCCCTTAATCTACCTCTCCGAATTTAATGAGGTCAATTGGGCGTCTACAGCTTCTGCCTCTTGCTAAGGCTCCTCACCCAGAGGAGAAATCCCTGTCTAGTACACACACACACACACACGCACGCGCGCGCGCGCGCGCGCGGACACATGCATGCACACGCATATACACTACACAAACACATTTGGGAAAACACCCACGTATTAAAAAAAAAATCACACCTTCCCTCACCTTCCATACACACACACACACATACACACCCTTCACAACTGCACACACACGTACATACTCCTGGGAGAATCGTAGACCCACACAAAATGCTACGTACCCGGAGAGCTTAGAATCCTTCCTACGCCTGCAGATTGAGCCCACTCAACACGCACCCCTATAGACACTCGCAGTGTGCCCACTTCCCGGAGCAGAATTCCCTCCAGATGCAACAACCTTGCTCCCCTGAGCCGGCAATTTCACGTTGAGCCCAGGGACAAAAGCTGATCAAGGGTGATCTTGGAGTGTATGGGACGGGGGCATCATTTGTGGACAATGTGGAGGGATGCAAACTCAAATTGGGCAGTCCTCTTGACAATGCCCTGCAGATAGGTGCTGATCCCCATAGCCTTCAGCAAGCAAATGGAGCCAGGAACCGCTGCAAATATCTATTCCAGAACCAGTGCGGCAGCCCTACCCCCTCCTGAGATGGGATCAGATTCCAGAAAAGTCAGATTACCAGTCCGTCACCTAGTCTAAGGAACTTGCGGATTGTTAGATCTGGGCCAGGATCAGACAAAAAAGACTAAGAAATCGGCACACAGGAGGCAAAAAGCGCTGGTCTCAGGACACAGCTCCCCTACACCCTGGGAGGAAGCAAACAGGATCCCCTATAGATGGGAAAAGGGAGCCGGTACCTGAGCGATGGCCAGTAGATGGCGCAAGAACTCTTTCCTTGTGCAGTGTTAACCCTTGAATGGCGTGTGGAGCTGCCACGTCCAGATGTATAGATACATACATTGTGCGTTTTGAAAGAAACCTTCCATTTACATACTTGGGACTGGTTCAGAATTAAGACAAATGAGTCTGTTCTAGATAACTACCACAGATAAAGTAGTTTAACTGCAGCACACATTAGCCCAAAAGCGGCTGGGGAGGATGAAAGGGCGAACTATTTGGGGAAATGACTGGCTCCCTCTCCACCTCACCCCCGCCCTAGTCACGGATGAAATCGGTTTACCGAACCATAGAAACCTGATTACGGGCTCACACGTAGGCATTTGCATATGTAAATGCATGTGTGCAAATAAATTCTTCTCCGTGATCTTCTTTTTCAATTAAATCATGGGATAATAAATGCGAGACGCCTGCCTGAAATATACTGCAACTACAGTAGTAACACATGTCCCATTATAAGGACGTGGGCATCGATGGAGCCCGATTCGTTATCAGCATGGTTTCCCCAAAAGCAACACAGATCCTCCGATTAAAATATTCCTCAAACATGTTTCTGTATTCACAAGCTGCAATGGGGAGCTCACTAACATCATATTTCTCCGGCTGCTTTTACAGGCGGAATTGATCCATTCGGGGGGAAAAAGAAACCAAGCCCCTTAATTTCAAATATTGTGGGGAGTTTGTCAGAGAGCGGAGCTGGGCTTGAAGAAGCAGCTCACTAGTGGTTTCTGGTGGTTGCTATAACGAGCTAGAATTGAGGTAGATTTTGGTGGAGGGGAAAAAAAAAAAGCACAGGAAAAGACAGAATCCAGAGTAGCAGAGACTTTGTGCCCCCGTTGGAGAGATGGTTGAGTCCTCGTCAAGGTTGCTGTGGTATCCCAGAAACACCATTCACTCCGAGCTGTGACCGCGCACCAACAACAGCAACAACTCCACTGCGCCGGGCTGAGGAGCAGGAATTAGGAGCTCGCGAATAATATGAAAGGGATCCGCAAAGGGGAAAGCCGAGCAAAGGAATCCAAACCCCGGGAGCCTGGCACCAGAAGATGCGCTAAATGTGGCCGCCTGGACTTCATCCTGATGAAGAAAATGGGGATTAAAAGTGGATTTACGTTTTGGAATCTCGTCTTTTTATTGACGGTGTCTTGTGTGAAAGGTAGGTCTGCTTTCGGGGGTCCCCCCTGTTTTGTATGTTGGTGAGCTGACTTGTCGCCGGAAAAAGGCTGGTAGCTTACTTTGCAATTTGCACCGATAAAATAATGATAATAATACTGAAGAAGGAGTTGATTCACAGCTCTCCCCCCCCCCATAGGAAATGCATTTTGCTTGCCAGATTTGGCGTTCAATGCAGTGATTGAGCTTGTGCTCAATAAATATTCTTGCAGTATGCTCAAACGAATACGTGAGTTGGTTCGTATAGCCTCTAACTAGTGGAGATCCAGGCAGAATTCCTCTGCAAGACTTTACTTGGTGGTGAGGATTACCTTGATTTCTACTGAAACCAGTGGGGTTTGATGCCTGGGCTAGAATATTTATATTAAAGACACTCGTGCAAATGCTTTTTAACCGTTTCAGGGCGCAAAGTTACTGACATACCAGGAATGTGCTGTTAAATGCATTAGGGCACAGGGGTCTTCCAAGCATCCCCCTACTAACACAAATGTCTGAGTGCATATGTGAATTATTACTACGTGGGCTCTTGTGCATTGATAAATGGTTGGGGAGCTTCCCTGGGTCCTGTGGTAGAGGACTGGCTTAAAATGAGGCTTTAAAAGGGTCTGAGACGCCACGAAGTGTAAGGATCCACCTTTGGGGAATGAATGAAGGTAGGAGGAAAGTCATTAGCTGACGACCAAAAAGAAAATCCCCAGCAAGTCTCGGCGTTCAGACAGGTAGAGTGAGTGTCACATGCACAGACAAGGGGAGGAGGTGGGTGGGATGTAAAATGTATTCCTAAGCAGGAAAGCAAGGGACAGTCGGAATCATTGGAAGCAAAGCTGTCCTCGGAGAGAAAATAGATCCCCAGTTCTGTTCCACAACTTCTCCTGCACCCGGCCGCCCATTAATTGCTGCAAAGAATACTCAGGAGATGTTTATGACTCATGCCATCGGTTTTGAAAAATCACCTCCCCATACTCATGGCAGCCCGAATAGATGCGATGGATGTCGCTTTCAGTGAAGCTAGTTCCAAATCTCGGGTGTCTTGTGTGTCGGGGGTGGGTGGGGGTGGAGGGTGGGGGGTGGGGGGTGTTTTGGCCCAGGCGCACCACGGCTGTCAACACAAACTGGACGCTTCTTCCTTTGTAAAGGAGTGCCTCTCTGAACCGCAATCGGGCCGCGTCTCTATGAAACAGTTTATTGTCCAGCTTGCAGCTGGCTGTCCCCCCACAGAAGGCAGTCCATTTGCATTCAGTGGAAATGATAATTCATGTTTTGGGTGGAGGGAGCTGGAGGGGTTACCTCTCCTTCTATTAGGAGCAACCGCGGGTGGCATGTCTCGAATTTTAATTTACATCCCTAAATGCCAGGAAGTCGCCTCCGGTGTCTGTGGCAGCAACTGTCTTGTAATCCCAACCTGCTCCTTAAAGCTTGATTCCCCCCCCCCCCCTTTCCTGGAGCCTCCAGCGTAGCTCTAAGGCAAAACGCTTGTCCTCAGCGGCGTAACTACACTGCCTAGTGCACAAAACGTGTCTCGGGTTGCTTTTACAATGGGTTCGTTTCCGTCGCCGGCTCGACGTGCGAGGAGCCTCACGTTTATGCTTAGTTCGTCTGCCACAGGGAGTCGGTGGTTCATGGATGGCCCTGGGGCTGACTGCTAGACGCGCGCTCCGCGTGGGGGAGGCGCAGGGAGGCAGCAGCAGGTCCAGGCACGAAAAAATGTTGGGGTGGCTCTTGCTAGAGGATGACCAGGGGTTAAGTGCGAGTTTTCATGTGATACCTGTTGAGCGAAAACACATTCGAGGGGCAGATGGGGGGAGGGAGTCTCCGAAGCAGGGCGAGCACGCCAGCCTGACAAACACCGAACCGCGCAGCCTGCAATTACCGCCCGGCTGCCCGCACCTACCGTATTTTCCGAATAAGACGCGCCACTGAAAGGAAGGGCGCGTTAATTTGGTTTAAATGGCACTGGAAACAGGACCCCTCTCCTCTCCTCACAGCTCCTGGACTTTGGACTGAGATCACTGGTCTCCACTGAGTATATTCCAGTTTGAGGGGCATTTGAGAAGGAGTGTGTCACACTCTGCTTTGGTCCCATTCAAAACCAATTTTTTTTTTCTTTTTTTTGGAACTTAGATAACATTTAATGGCAATAAGATTCTTCTTTGTCACTTACCTGCCACTCGGAAGATTTCCCCTGTATTTTACAACTTGGAACGCTGTCCTCAAATTCTGAGAAACAAACTTACATGGGCTGTATGCTTTAGACCTGTTCCCTAGCGGCGGTGGTGCCTATCTTAACAGTTGGTTATCCTCCCCTTTCCCCTCTTCTTATTTTATTCTAATTTCACTTCAGTGAAAGGCTTTCCTCAAGGCTTTCCTAAAACCGTGATTCCTGAAATCGCTTAAATGGTGTTCCCCCCAATGTCTATGCCCCAGTTTGTTTTCCACGCTGTTTCTTCTGGACGCTCAGGCCCACGGGAAAGCTCAGAACGGGGAGGCGTTTTAAGGGCTTTGCAGGTCCTATTCCAGGATAGCAGGAGTGTTCAGAAGTCCGAGGTGCGCGGTTTTCCACGCGAAAAGCTCATGCCACAAGAATTCCCCCTTCTGCCCATACTTTTCATCACTTCGTATCTCACCTCTGCCTGCAAACAGCGACAAAGAGGCTCAGTGGGAGGAAACGCCTCAGAGCAGAAGACAAAGTGGCCTTCAGTGGTAGGCCTGAACCGCTCCTATGGGGTTGAAATGACAGCCAGCCTTATCTGGCCATTTTATCTCCACTGTCAGGATCTCAAATAAAAGGTGGCCGACGGAGGACACTAAATTGGGGTGGGGAGCTGCTTAGACCCGATGCATGCCTATTTTAGGCTGTTACACACACACACACACACACACACACACACACACACACACACACGCACATGCTCGCTCGCGCGCAGTCAGGCAGAGGTTTCCGAAATGCAGCCTGCAGCTGCAGCGTGTCTGTTGAGGTTTCACTCAGATAGAAACTGTGAATCTCCTAGTCGTGCTGAAACGTCCCGCCCACGTAAGCAGACACTCGGGGCCACTTTCCCACGCTCCGTCTCGGGGGATCACGCAACCCTAGCAAAAGGTACCACGCAAAGGTGCAGGAACCGTACGAAGGTACCGGAAGGCACTGACCTCGGACGACAGGTGGGCTCCAGCCAGTGCGCTGCGTTCCACGCCCTGCGTCAGGGCGTACTTCCAGGGCCTCTGGCAGGCCCCGGACTTCGAGAAGGATCCACGTTTCTGCGTGCTCTGGGATTCCAAGGAGATATTACTCCCGTCACAGAGCTCCTTCTGGAAGAACGGGTTTCACACCCTCTTCAGCGAACTCAGAAGTACCTTTCACGGAAGCCAGGGTGGCTGAGCCCCGAGGGACGTCTCAGACCCTTGCGTCTCTTCGGGGACTGATAGCCTCGATACCCTCATTCCTCACCCTCAAGGCAATAGTGAGACCAGGCAGAAAATGTCCTGTCTTGAGGGGGCTTTTCAAAAGGGGGTGGAGTGAGTTAAAGACCTCACCGAACAATAATAACAGCAAACAACCACCCCACCCCTCCATCGCAGCCATCAAAACCCTTCCCTTTAGTTTGGCACGTTTGAGTCATGTGCTGGGAGGTAATATTTTGTGTTCGAGTTAGGGGTCCTGCTGCTGCAGTTTGACCGCGTATCCTTCAGTCTTGTTCTTTGGGAATACTTAATTTCTTCTAGAAGGGCAGACTCCATGAAATTTCAAAGAACCATCAGAGGTTGAAACTGAGCGCCTCACTTGGCCTTGGTGCGTGCGTGTGTATTGTTGGGAGGAGGAGATCCACCTGGATTGACACCAACGGGCCTTCGGGAAGCCTCGGGAGCGTGTGGGCGCGTGGGTGTGGGTGTCCGAGGCGGAAATGCGTGGCAGGTAACAGTGCGTTTATATTCCCTGAACTCTAGATGGTGGTGCGCTGGACACCGCTGTCGCGCTCTCCGGTGGGGGCACCGAGAAAACTCCCTTTCCCCAAGCTGACCGCATCGCTCCCCTCACTCAAATTCTCCAGTGACAGGCGCCTAGGGAGTTCGAAAAACTCACTCGAGAGCAAGTAAACGGCCTGCTGCCCTTTTAGGATCCCTTCATCCCCACCCCAGCTCTCTGGCTGGGGGGAAAGGGAAACAGGAGATAGTCCTGTTCAGGGTTCAGGAGGCACAAGGGTGTAGTTGGAACCTAGGGGGAAAGGCAGAAATGAAACAGCATGGGGTCATCCAAGTCACCGTGTGGTCCTCTCCCAGCGCCGCTGGAATGGCCAGCTGAGGGCTAAAAGCTGGAGGCGCAAGGGGGTTGCAGCACATTGCAGAATAACAATGAAGCAGGACGACTGAAGAAAGATGGGCTCAGGCATCAGGCAAATTCCCTTCCCCATGAACACGTCGCCTTTGGGGAGGCTCTACACCACCTACTTGCTAAGCCAACCCAATTTACCGCCCAGAAAAGGGTTGAGCAGCTCCCAGAATTCTGAGCTTAACTTCTCCTGGACAGTTACCTCCTAGAAATTGTTCTGAAAGGTCATTTTGCAGCACCGTGTTTTCCGGAATCTTCCGGTGTTGGGGGACTGGCGAGGGGCTGAGGGGAAGGCTGCATCAAGCCAGTGTAAGAAATGTGTGTGAGCAGAAATAATTCAGGAGCAGGTTTCAGCCCCTTGCAAACTTAATGCCAGCTCCTTTGAGATCCTTCAAGGAATTAAGGCATGGAATTACTCAATAAAGTACTCTAGGAGCATAGACTTAGTTGCAGTAGTTGTTCTTACTCTTCATGATATTAATTAGCCTTACTATTTGTGGGACAGTGGAATAGAATCTGTGGTATACATGTCTCTTCCTTGAACACACAGTTTAGTATCTAAGGAAACATGAAATAATAAAGCAACAGCAAATGGCATCTATACATGATTCTAAATGTAGTAAAACTCAATCACAAGTGGGATATAGAAGAGATAGAGCAATTACTAATGTCTTTGTACTCATGTGGGAACCTTCCAATGCAAGGTATTTGCCTAAGATCTCAAATACAAATACCTGAAAGATACTGAACTGAACTTTAGTGGTCTCCGACTTATTTCTTGTGTGCCAAAAAATGACTTCCTTCTACTTAATATCAGGGTCTCCAGAAATGGCTTCAATGTTTTGTCCGCTTTGAAAAATTACTGGAAGGCACCCAACAAGGTGTCTACTAAGGAACCTGTTACTTTAGGCAACATGACTGTTTGAGAAAATATGCCATTTTGTACTTTAAGGTCCAGTGTTTGAAAGATTAGAAGTAAAACGATTGTAAAAGAAATTAGAAAAAATGTGTAGGATTAAGAAAATGTGTGAGATACAAATAAAACTTGAGGCCATTTTGTCTATAGATCCATTTAAACATAGCTTCCCTTTGTACCTCTTTCTTCTCTTACCTTTACTCATAGGACAGTGTAGTTTATGGACACAGTGGCAGTTCTGATTTGAATTCTGGATGGGGTCTATTAAGGATGTTAGGACAGACACGACTGTTACCAAATTCATCTTTTCTCTTAGAGTGAGCAGGTGGGTGATGCATGTTATTTTCCAAAGAGATCAATTTTCATGTCTACAAGATTTTCTCAGAACTGGGCCTCTTATAAGGCTCTCATTCTCATCAGGAATATCACTTCTACAAATGTGACTGAGAAAAATCAATTTGTTGAATACCTTCCAGTATTCAGGGGTCTCACGGCTGATGGTCATCCTTTGGTCTCTCAAACTTCCAATCTTGTAGCCATCAAATGTATTTCATGCCATCAAGTCCTTCGCTAAGCTATTGCTTGGTGCTGGTTGAAGCTTCCAAGGAGTAATATTTTCTATATAATCATGGCCTATTGACAACAACCCTATCTGAAATCTCCTCTAAAAAAAGTCTAAAACATTAGAGTCATACAGCTTATAGTTGAATTATATCAGTGGTAATCACGTGGTATTAGATATCACAATGTTATTCTATCAGTTTTTAAATACTTGCACTGCAGTGATTTTCAAAGTGTTCCTGAACAAATAACATCAGCATCCTCTGAAAACTTGTTAGGAATATGAATTCTCAGGTGCCCACCCTAGGCCCTGAGACAGATACCCTGGTAGGTGGGCACAGACATTAGTGTTTTTAATAAGTCATCCAGATAATTCTGATGTGCTCTATGGTTTGAGACCCACTACAATAAAGAGCAAGAGTTCTCGAGCTATGAGACCTAAAGTCAAATAATCATTTTGCCAAGCAGTTATGTTTGCACTAGCAACTCAACTTTCCTAAACTCAGTTCATTACACACACACACACACACACACACACACACACACACACAAGGAGTTTGTACCATATCAGCAGGTCTATACGGAAAGGGATATTATATATCTAACATATATGGTATCTGACACTGGTAGCTATCATTAGTATTATTCAAATGCACATTCATGTGCAAAGCCAGTGTGAATTCCCTCATACTTCAACCCTAACTTGTAGCCCTAACTTGTACATAGCAGTAAATAAAAAAAATGTGGCATCTTCTTACTAGCTATTATTTCACTTTGGCCATATTCCCAGTCTATTACACATTGGAGAAATACTTTGAAACTTCTGCTTATCATACTTAATACAGTTACTTCAGGACCTAGCAGCATGTAACAGGGGCAGACCCATAGCTTAAAAAAGTTACCCCTGTTCCTGGGCTAATTCCATTCCCTACATAGGAACTTTAATTTAATATCAATTGATTAATAATACCTACTGAACTTGATGATTCATCTTGTCACAAATTGTGATATTTTACAGGGCTGGGCAAGTTCTTAAATATAACTAGTTAACTGCTCTTATTTTATTCAGGAAATGCACATGCCTAAAAAGGGTAAGTGATTTTTACTAGGTAAGAAAGTTCATTAGCTCTAGAACTGAGACAAGATCATCTGGCATTCAAGTTCATGTTCAACTCTCTTTCTACTATATCTTCTCAGTTTTAACAGGGTTTGCTTAGATGACATCAATGGAGACGATCACAAAGGTCAATATTTATGTACCATGTATCAATCAGTACCATATAAAAATATTAGTGATTATATAATATATATACATATAATACATATGTTTTGTTATAATTTTTAAAAATTGTTAACCACTTGTTTTGCAGACGAAAAAACGAAACAATTTTTGAATGAAAATATTTTCTGAGGCTGATATAATATGTACTTCAGAGAAATAACTAGTCATATCTTCAATAAAATCTATACAAGTCTTACAAGTCTATAAAAATAAAATCAGTGTATTGAGTGTTTTTTTATGTCTCATAAAGAACTTTAAGCAATAGTATTTAAAATTAAATTCTTATTTATTTCTTATAATCTAGACACAACTTATTTATAAGCTTTTCAATCTAGAAAATCTGTTCTGAATTTATTCTCATGCTTTAATTATGTTTAAGCCATATTAACATAAAATTTATGCAGTCCCTGTCATCTGCACTTACATCACAGATTTCTCTCAGGTGATCTATTTAAGAAAATGGTGTAGTTCATAACAGTACCATGTAAATAATAGTACACTTGAGAAATATTGATAGTATAAGAACAATTGATAATGTTAGAGATTATCTTCAATTTCAGTGATATATGAAATATTTAAGCTCTTTCTAAGATATGAGTAAATTTTCCAAAATAATGAATACTACTAAATTTGAGGTGTTTAAATGTTCAGAAAGTGACTGAAATATATAAAAAGTAATGAGTGATTCTCTTAAAAACCAAGTTTTGAATGTTCAAAGTTATAACTTCCTTTGTGTTACGTTAGCAGATTTTAAAGGAGTATTTATGATTATATAGTTTTAATGATAACGTTTTTTTTTTTAACGATGACATGTTTTAAAATACGGTTGGATACCACTTTGAAAGGAAATTTATAAATGGAAAAATTCTGCAGAAATGGATTTAATAAATCTCAAAAATCTAGGACTATGCTATACTTTTCTACTAAACTAAGTCCATCAGATTGACTCCATAATGCTGAGAGGTGCTTCCTATAGAGACAGGACATAAGACACTGTTATGTTTGGGGAAATATTACCAAGATAGCATTCTTTGTTTTATCTTTTTTTTTAATGTAGAAATCTCTGTTAAAGTATATTGTTTACATTTTAAAACAGTGGTTCTCTACCTCATTTTCCTGCTTTGAATTCTAAAAAGCATCTTGCTAGATGGCTGTTATCTCCTATGTACAGATTATTATCTCCATCTACAAATTATCCACATTTCCTGAAGCCAGAGATGTACAATGACTTTCCATGAGCATAAGGTTAGCTAGTTGTTGAGTGAAATCTGAAATGAGAAGGCATTCAGAAACTCATCAACGTATTAAAAGTTGAAACTATATGTGACTAGCTTACTAATTAAACTTCATTCTTAGGAAAAACCTGAGACCTTGAGAATTTAATTTAAAAGAAAGGCTAAAATTAATGTTCAGTATATACATACATATATGTAAACCTATATAATCTCACAGTTACATAATACATACATTCTGTATTAAAATCTTCAACATTTTTTCCTTAAGCTGCCTAAAATTATTCTTTTAATGATCCTGTATGACAGATGTGAAAGATACTTTTAGTTTTATAAGCAATAGTAAGTGAAGTAAATGCACAATAATACACATGTATGTCACTATAAGATAGATATAAAACTATTTGGTGCATTAAACACACACACACACACACACAGAACCAAAATTTATAATCCCTGGATCCTAACCCAATACTCTTGAGTAAAACATAAAATTTATGAATGTAGATGATTTTATGAACTTCACAAATAATATGTGGATGTAAAATTGTTTACGAATTGTATTGTAAACCATGGCAAATAAATTTGTTCCATTTGGTACCTTAATCTTCCATTCAGTTCTATAGAATTTTAATGATGTGAAAGTTCTTGTATCTAGTCTAGTGTCTAATAGTCGGGGAATGTACATCAGATTTATTTGTCAGGGCAAAGGAATACACTTTAAAAAATCATATCTAAGCTCTATCCACATAGTCTACTTCATTCCATCATTACATCCTAACTAAATGTACGAGCATAGCTACATAAAGAAGAGACAGGTCAGAGCAATGAAGTGACTTGCCAAGATTTAGAGTGTATAAAACAGTCTTTAAATTCCCTATCAGGGGCTCCTGGTGGTTCAGGTGGTTAAGCACCCACCTCATGATATCAGCTCAGGTTGTGATCTCCAGATGGTGAAATTGAGCCAGGCTTCAGGCTCTATGCTGACTGCGTGGAGCCTGCTTGGGATTCTCTCTCTCTCTCTCTCTCTCTCTCTCTCTCTCTCTCTGCCCCTCCCTAATTGCACATGCTCATGTGGTCTCTCTCTCTCTTTCTCTGAATGAATGAATGAATGAATGAATAAATAAATAAATAAATTCCCTGTCCAGTACATGTTTCTCTTCACATAATCCTAATTGGTTTATGGGAATAAATATCCCTGAGAGGAAAGACCACTCTCTAACCGAAATCATGACCAGATCTAAGCCAGTACTTCCTGAAGTAATCATGTAGAGAGACACAGAGACCTAAATGAAATAATATTGGTGAGAAACAGCATTCCATTTAAAGATTAACGTAGAAATTAAATAGGGGCACTGAAATATACATCATCATCTACAAAAGAAAAAAATACACCTATGTATGTAGTAAACTATACTCAAGTACTCAAAATTAATGTTACCTTTTTTTGTGAAGGTGATAAAATTTATTTTTATATGTAACAAAAATACTTTTGCCCTTTGTGAACTTTGACTCTTCCAATATAAACTAGCCTTTTTCTTACTTGCATTATTAAAATTTTCTTTGTGGATATACTTTTAGAGACCTCATTTTAAACCATGTTTTTACTTTTAAAGCTCAGGTATCTTAAAAATACCTTCATATGGATTATTCATAGAGTAAGCTTATTACATTGGATACCTTTTAATGGAACATCCTTATTTAAAATAATTTTGTATCTTACAACAGCTAGATGTAGATTTCTCCAAAGTTGGCAAAAGTCAGGGATAAAAGTACACCTAAAATGCGTCTCCTACTCTCTTGCCTAAAATTATCCATTGCCAAATTTTATTTAATGTTGGAAATTGACTATCAACCAATTTCTCCATTTTAAAATTGATTATATTATAATAATTCACTTCAGCTTATTGAAATTTTAAGTTACAAACTGACATATTTTTTTTCTTGATCCTGGTGATGGGAAGGGGAAACTGATAATTAAAATTCCTTTTCTTGGGCTTGTTCACATTCCCATTAGCCACTTGTTTCTCTTTCACAGTTACTTAATAAAATTATCAGCTCTGTTTTATTGTTTTATATTATTCTAATTTCTCAAATATTAGCTTTCTAGAGGGACATATCTTTTACTTTTTGTTTGCTTATTTACACTATGAGTACTGTCTGATTTCAAAGAAACCTGTAGAAAAAAAACGTTAATTTCATTTCCTCTTGCAATACCATAATGGGCACCTGAGATCTACCAACCAGTCAATAATTTAAACATATACTTTTAAGTTGTATTTTATCATGAGTGTGTTAATATAGAGAAGTGAATATGAATCTAGGCTGTTGTTATTCTACTAAAACATAGTAAGATACTGTTAAAAGACTTCAGGTAATTTGTAAGTTTTAGAAATGACTTTAGTTTTAATATACAAAGTAGATTTCCATATATAGGAATGACACTTTCAAATCTGTTATTGGAGGTGTAATTTGAATTTTCCCCCAAATGTTTGTAATGTATTTATGCTGATCTAACTGCATGTTCTAATATTGAACTCTGTGTTGCTAAAAGCTGCATTTGCAAGATAACGGATCAAAGTTAGGAGACGAGGCAGAATAAATACAATTAAATCTCTTGGAGATGAAACGTGCTACCTTGGATTTATTGGCTCCGTGCTCCAACTGACTGAACTATATAGTCTAGACAAAATATTTACTCAGCGTTCACATATATGGAGAAACTCCGAGTTAAGGTTTTTTGGCTGATGTCTAAATCAAAACAGCTGAACTGATTCAAATGTTTTGTGTAAACAAATTTGCATCCATGCTGCTAATTTGTGTGCCAACTTACAGCTTCATAGTTTCTAAGATGATGGAGATGATAAACCCTCTTAAATAAAGTTTGCAACAGAAATGTTGACAGGCCTATGGTTGCGTGTATTGAGTTCATGTCCAATGGTTTCTTCATGGCCTTCAAAGAAAAATTTTCATCTATAAATTCAACTAATACTTGATTGCTCTTTTATCTGTTAAATCTTTCCAGAGGAGGTCAAGGAGAAACTCTTAAAATCAATTTTCTAGCAACGTTCCAGGAAATCTTTAATACCTATGTTAGTTTGGCAGTGTTCATTAATATATTAATAGATGAAAATCAGAAGTGACATTTTGAACTTAATTTTTAAATATTGCCAATATGCAAGTCCTTAAATTAACCATTTTTCAATATGTTGAAGATTACTACTTATTTTACCTGTTCTTGCATAGATTATTGAAATCTCCCTATTTTAGAAAAACTATATTATAATTATGTAATTCCTTCAAAAGCAAAATTCTCAGAGGCCTCGAAAGCCATTGGAAGATGTTAGACATATTAGGTTATATCTTGTGCTGTTTCACGTAAATATTACCCGAAATGTTTGCATCATTTTCTTTGGTCTAAAGTTCAATTTGGTTTAGTAAGCCTTTTGTTAGAACAGTATTATTTTGAATTAAATACTCTAGCCTTGACACAGTTTAATTTAGGAGTTGTGAAAGAGACTGAGGTCAGTAGATTTCATATTCACAGAAATAATCAGTAGTGCATTTATCAGTTCCGGGACTCAGTAATACATTCCTTCACTGATCGATCATTTACTGAGGGCCAATACGTGTCAATATGTTTAGGATACAGAGATGAAGATCCAGTCACTACCCTAAAACAAGACACACTTTATGTCGAAGTAGGTTTCCTGTGAACATAATAGCAAAACAATCTAGTTATTGTAAGATTGTTTAGCTCTTCAATGGGATTCTCTTATCATAAAATATCAATATAGTTCATACCACCTTTATTTATTTATCCTACATATTAAATCTTTATCCTATCACAGGTGAGTATTAACATCCTACACACATTGAAACTTCCCAATGGAAACTTCCCATTCTGTGATCTAATCTAATGTAATTTTGCCTTGTAAATTTCAATTTAAAATGTTTATTGACTCCTATCTGTTCAGCCAACTGATATTAACTAGTTTATCCAGTATCAATGAAGATCTCACGTTTTTTTCTATAACAGTATTTGTAGAGAGATTTTGTGATCAGCAAATTGTTCTTACCCATTTTTTCCGTTAGTTCCTGCCTCAGAACTCCTCACTGGCTTGTTTAATCTTTCAAATTAAAAAAAAATATATATGTTTTATTTATTTTTGAGACAGAGAGAGAGGGAGAGAGAGCGAACGAGTGGGGGAGGGACAGAGAGAGAAGGAGACACAGAATCTAAAGCAGGCTCCAGGCTCCAGGCTCTGAACTGTCAGCACAGAGGCCAATGTGGGGCTTGAACTCAAGAACCATGAGATCATGACATGAGCTGAAGTCGGACACTTAAAGGACTGAGAACTGAGCCACCCAGGTGCCTCGATGCTTTTCAAATCTAAATTCAAATCTCTGCCCCTTCATTTAGTGATGCACAAAAATAAGCCTTGAGCCAAGGTCAACACATGCAAAGGGAAAAACAAATAATTACATATAAATATAACAGATTCTATCATAGTTTTCTATTTCTTATTTTTTGTCTTTATTGGAGACCTATGTAAGTAGATTGTTTTTTGCATTGCTTTGTTTTTCATTTGTGATTTAAATAGCAATAGAAGGATGTATTGATAGTTTAGTAAGAAATACTGGCATTGGAAAATACCAATTTTGCTACATAGGAGTTAAGTAGAATGATCTATCTTTACAAGGTTAGAACATTCTCTAAATTTGATCTTGTATTTTACATTTTCCTCACCACCCCCCCGAATTCAAACTTTGATGAGTCATATTATTTTAACGTTTGCACAAACATTGTGCTTCGTGATTCGTGATTGTGATCTCCCTCTCCATTTTCACATTCCAGAAACCTCACTTTTTTTGTGATCTAATGAAGATTTAATGTGTATGAAACCAGATTTCATGTTTATTAATACAACACATATAAAGGGTTTTTTCTATTTCTATGCTTCAAAATGTTGACTATTAATGAAAGATCAAAACCAAGCATTTCCATTAAGTATGCAAATTGCTATCTACTGTGCTTGCTTAGATTACTTCAGCTAAAAAAGTAAATCTAGAAGCTTGAGATAAAACAGCTTTGGGTAACGTGAATTGTTTTATTTAACTTGGTACAACTAAAAGAGGGAATAATGTGAACCCCATTGAATTTCTAACACTCTCCACAATACATAGCATTAGCTTCATTTATTAAGATCCCATACTAATGCATGGGAGTTAATTTGCAGGATATGCTGATCCGGTTCCACCAACACCTCAAAACCCACATCTAAGCTCCTTCCTTTCTTTGATATAACAAAGAAGAAAGCAGTCCTTTTAGATTTCACAAAGCTTTATTATACAAAGGACCCTGCACTGCCTTTCTATTCATTTTGTTTTTCCTTCTTAAGTTCCAACTCTTTTTCTTTCAAAGTATTAATGATAATTTACATATAACAACTGTGTCATAACATGGACTGTTTGTTCAAGATGCAAGGGGGAGGTTTTCATGCTGGCTTGTTTATTGTCAGTACACAAGAAAATCTGAGAAGCCACCTATAAGATATATACCAAGCCTTCATGATAACTATGAAAATGGCTACAGTTAGTTGAGATCAGAGTTTGAAACAAGTATCTGCTAATTCAGCTAGTACTGAGAAGGGTGTTTGGTTCAAAGATGCAACCATTGCACACACTTCAAGTATTCTCTAAACCCCAAATTAAACACAATGAACAAAATTGTGTTAATAGTGTGGATAAACGCAGGGTAAAATAAGAAGTATGTGCATTTTTAGTAATTATATCTTTAAGCAAAAATATTCACAATTTATGAATTCTTCTGTACTTCGTTTCAATTTTTATAATAGTCCATTTTACATGTGAAAACACTTCCCTCTGTAAGGTAAGTCATTAGGTGTTTCTATTTTTTTTAAGTAAAGTTTGTAGTCTTTTTTTTTTAAGTTTATTTATTTTGAGAGAGAGTGGTGGGGAGGGGCAGAGAGAGAGGAATAGTGAGAGTCCCAAGCAGGCTTCAAGCTCTGAGCTGTCAGCACAGAGCCCAACGTGGAGCTCAAACTCATGAACCACGAGATCATGACCTGAGCTGAGATCAAGAGTTGGATGCTTAACTGATGGAGCCACCCAGGTGTTCCTAGGTGTTTCTATTTTATCTGATTCTTCACTTCCTTTCTCATCTTCATGGCAGGAAAAGAAACTGAAGTTCCTGGTCCACTACTGTAGACTGTGAGTGCCTCTCATTAAAGCATCTCTATTTGGAGTGTTTGATAGACTTAGCTCCTTTTTAAATTTGAGGAAACAATTTAGGAAGAGGAAATTAGCTCACTTGTGGAGAAAAATCGGGTCCAAACCCTGACCGCTCAACTCCAAACCTTGCCTGCTCTTTTCATCACACCAAACAGGATTTCATCAACTTTGAGGATAAGAAAAAATTCTGAGATTGAGATGAATTCTGAATTCTTTCACATGGATAAGGTTATTTCTTTTCTGGAGTGACTACTTCTGAACATAGAACAATTTATTTTACATGCTTCAAGATGAAGGGAAGGCAACAGAAACAGGAGAAGTCAGGGGTAACAATTTAGAAAGGTCAGGCTGGTTATGTTGCCGGAGGGACAGTGCTCATGTTAGCATTTGGACATGCTTTGTTGAATCCTTTATTAAGTTATAGTTTGTTGTTAGAATGGAAAAAATATATTGTGGAAAAAAACTTAGGTGTTATGATACCATAGTTAGGTATTGTATTTAATGTTCCTCGATAATTGGGGTTTTTTGTTTTGTTTTGTTTTGTTTTTGCTTTTCTTTTTACAAATTAAAATAGAAGGGAACCTTAACTGTAATGTGTGTTTAAGGTCTCATTTCACATTTACTTTTATTCTTTATATTCAGTAATTCAGACCTCATGGAAAACTTTGTGAATTTATTTATTAAAATGTAAAAGAAATAAATCATGTTTCTTTAAATCATGACACATTGTATTAAAAAGAATACTTCAAAAAATCTTAAATTACCTACCACAGAATCTCCATATCTAACTTAGTTCCTTATAAACAGAGTAGCACTCAATAAACATTTGGGGACTTGAATTGGATTATAGTTAATTGAATTCATTAATTTAGTTTAGGTCCAATCTGTACTCAGAAAAATCAATCTATATTGCCCAAATCTTTCAGCTGTTATATACTTCACGTTTCTCACTCTGTTAATGGTGGCTACAGATACCTAGGAAATAACATAATTTATTTAAAAAAAAGTATAGCTATTCAGTATGTAAAAGTATGAGTCACCTTTGCTACTTTTACTTTTGAATATATAATTGTTTCTTTTACTTGAACAATGTGCATTAAAGTTCCTAACCTCAAAATATCAGTATCACTCTCTCCATTATCATTACGGTAAGAATCCAAGAAATGTACTGAGCCCTGATAAATTACCCTTGCTATCAGAAAGAACTGTTCATTATGAGGTACTTTCAGAACATATTTTCAAGTAATGCTCAATATATTGGGGAGTAAATGAAGTTTGGAAACACTTATTATAATTCTCAGTCTCTAATTTGATAGAATAGAAGGTGGATTCTAATCCCAGCTACATGCTTACTGGTCAGGTGACTTTTGGTGCTATGTTTCCTTTAGGCTCAATTTCTTTATCTCTTACATTCTCTGTAAACTTCATATAATCTTGACACCAAATTGATCAGTATGAGTAAACACTCTATGAAGTATACATTGTTACATATAATGGCTATTGCAACAACAATGACTATTGTAGTATTTATTTGAAAGTAAATGGATGACAAGCTTGGATTCTGTGTGTGTGTGAGTGCGCATGTAGAACGGATTTTCATCATTGTCTACTTTTTATTCATTTTAATTTTTTCAATGTTTATTTTTGAGAGACAGAGAGAGAGAGAGAGAGAGAGAGAGAGAGCGAGAGAGCACACAAGCAGGGGAGGGACAGAGAGAGAGGGAGACACAGAAACAAAAACTGGCTCCAGGCTCTGAGGTGTCAGCACAGAGCCCAATGCAGGGATTGAACTCACAAACTGTGAGATCATAACCTGAGCTGAAGTCAGACGCTTAACCAACTGAGCCATCCATGCACCCCAGTTTAGTCTACTTTTTAAAAAGAGAAATTCTATTTTGCCTCCCTGACCAATCCAATATTTGTTAAGATGGCTCCAAACATCTAGCAGATGCAAGAGCTCTGGTGCTAATGTATTTCTCTACAATTCTCAAAATGGTTGTTCCTGGTCAAATTTTTCAAGAAAGCATACCCCCTATTGGAAAGCTCCAACTATACTAAACAATGAAATTGTAACACAAATTATTGCCATTCTTCTTTGACCACTGATATACTTCACTTCTGCTTGAATTCTTGATACTGTTCTTGAACCAAATCTAAATCTGATAATAAGCTGTTGAGGTTGGCCTAGTATGTAGAGGAAATTGATTCCTATATGATCTTAGAGACGTTTTAGTGGTTCAAAAGTATGAGGAGCATGTGGAGAGGCCAGTGATTCAGAATAAAACAATTCAATCAATTTACACTTAACATTCTAACAGAACTTAATATTCTTTATCCACAGAGGTGACCATAGTTTGGCATTTAGGAGGTTTTGTTTGTTTGTTTTTTGGTAGGCATGTGTATTTTGTTTTCTTATTCTAATATATGCTGTTTCTGGAGTGGATTTTTAATTCTTTTGTTTTAAAGAAAACAAACCTGCTCCCCAGTTTAAAATATATCCCCCTACCTCTTCAACTTATTTATGTTTTTTTTTTTAATTTTTTTTTAACATTTATTTATTTTTGAGACAGAGAGAGACAGAGCATGAACGGGGGAGGGGCAGAGAGAGAGGGAAACACAGAATCTGAAACAGGCTCCAGGCTCTGAGCCGTCAGCACAGAGCCCGACGCGGGGCTCGAACCCACGGACCCTGAGATGGTGACCTGAGCTGAAGTCGGACGCTTAACCGACTGAGCCACCCAGGCGCCCCCCCCTCTTCAACTTATTTAAATGTTACCTCTCTTCAGATACATTTCTCTGGATGCTGTTTAGTTGAAATAAACTCTTCTTTCCTCACATCAACTTTAAATTATAAGGTTAAATATAAAAATTATGACCTTATAATTTAAATATATAAAATTATAACCTTAAATATACATCAGATTTATAGTTCCTCCCACAACCTGCCATGTAATCAATTTATGCATATTCTATCTCCCTCATGTAACAGAGAAATATGAGAGGTCAATGGCTGTGTACCTGGCAATGTTACATCCCCATGGAATCTTGCACAGTGCTCTAAAGGTAGAGGCATAACAAATGTTGGTTGCTTTAAATAATACTGAAATACAACAAAATATTAACTGACTTACTATTTTCTAACATTTAAAATATTTTATATATTTTTTTCTTATTACTTCATTTTATTTATGCGTTTTCTCTGCCTCATATAATCTTTTGCTATAATATGTTAGGCTTTCATTTTCCAGTAAGATGTCTAATTTGCCATTTGATTTTGTGCCATTTAACTTGACCTTTGTTAGAGTTTCGATTTTCTTGTGCTTGTCTTTTTATTTTGCTTTAAAATTTGAAATTTCTCTTGAAGCATTACTTATATCAAAATGTATAGGCACATTGTTTCAGGTTTCTTACTTTTATAAAAGAAAAAAATAGGCTTCCAATTGTGTTATAACGATTTCTCTTGATATTTACACTTCTTCAAGATGTGTTACCTTAATTCATTCCTAAACTCCTATCTTTACGACATTTTTTTTTAACATTTTTTAATGTTTATTTTTGACAGACAGAGAGAGCATGAGTGAGGGAGGGGCAGATAGAGAGGGAGACACAGAATCTAAAGCAGGCTCCAGGCTCTGAGCTGTCAGCACAGAGCCCAACGCGGGCCTCAAACTCACTAACAGTGAGATCATGACCTGAGCTGAAGTCAGACACTTAACCAACTGAGCCACCCAGGCACCCCAATTTATGATCTATTTTTTTTGAGGTATGAAACATTGGTGATTCAAGACATCTTTGAACTTTGCTTCTGAAACAGCCTCTGTGCAACGTCTTACTACCTCTATTGACGTCGTATTTCAGATCATAAAACAGACCATTTCTTCCAACTGTGATTTCCTCATTGCTTTTAGTTTCTCTTGTGTCTACATATCTCTTACAGTTACATTGTAAAAGTAAGAGCACATATTTAAAATCCCATGCATTTTGAAAACTTTGCACCTCTATGTTACTGTTTAACTCACCAAATTGTTCCTTTCTTTGGTTGGTGCTATTTTTACCTCATAAATTATTTTCCTCGATCTGAAACATTTAAATATATTTTTTATATTTCATGTTTGAATCTTCTTTGTATTGAGCATGAGATATTTTTGGAGGAATAAGAGTGGTGTGACAGGCTTTGCTTTGAGAGGCACCATTGTCTATTACTTTACTATGGTATCTGCCTGAATTTGCTTCAGAGATAATTATTTTTATTTTCTTTTTATCTTCAGGAGCCAATTATATTATAATGATTAAAGCTATTTGTCATTCCATAATATGTTTTTATATTAAAATGTGAAGGCTATATTTCTATAGAGCTAATCATTAAAAAATATACCTGTCTTTCTGACTATAAATTTTGCCTATTTGATACTTTATGCCAATTTATGATTATTGGCTTTTCTCTTAATTTGAGAATAAAGAGGAAATGAATTCAGACAGCATGTTAAGTCAGATTTTTCTTTAAACTGATTCATTTTGCTATAAAAAACATCTTTAAAAAGTAACAGGGCTTCTATCAGGTAAATGGTTTATAATATGCCAATCACATAGTTGAAAAATGTTTAGATACTCATTTGGGGGTTTTACATTTAACTTGTTCTATTTTAACTTACTTCTTGGTTAACTAAGAAGGAAGCAGAAAGTTATGAGAGTGGTGTATTCCAGGAACTTAATTCTATTCCTACTGCTTCAAAAGCACAGGGGGCGTAAGGATTCTGAGATGAGTTTTCAGTGCTTGGGCATGTAACAGGTGAGTGATTATTTGCAAGGCTGACATAGTTTATAGAAATGGAATTATAATAGTTTTCCACAGCATGAATGATTCTGACATTTTTGTTTTAGAGATGTAATAATTTCCAATGCCAAGTTTCGACTTTAAAAATTTATTAGATTGTATAGGACTACCTAGTGAAAACTGCTGTTACGTTGTAATGTTATTGGCAAGCAGGATAAAATAGCTGTAAAAAAATATGTCATGTAGGTGGCAAAATTCTGTACACTATTATAGCACAACCACGAACAACAATAAAATACAGAAGGGAACATTTCATGTAGTAGGGTTTCCATTGGATTTTTTTCCACCTTTAAATTTGATCATCACTTTGCTTTATTCAGTAAAAATTAACTATGGCAAGATTTATTTAAAACCTGAAAAGTGGAATATTGTGGTGATTTAATTTATGTATCACACCCAGTATACAAAAATCATGTAAGACATAGTAAAAATCAAGTATTTGAATATATTCTATATGATTATGTATTCATTTTTTGTATCTTGTGAAATTTGATAGAAACTTATAGCTGCTGTTTTAGGATACATGTAAACACTGGAGAACATAAAAAGTCTACAACAAACAGCATTTAATATAAACATTAATAGGTCATTATCCTTTGCTTTAGTATTGAAACTGATTTTGATTGTTATTTTACAGTTTACAGAGAAGTATACAATCATTTTCAGTAATTCTCCCACTACATATTCAATGTTATATATTAAAATATATTTTTAAATAGTGGAAAAAAAACTTCATTCATAAAAGGTAGCTGCTGCATATGACAACCCTAAGCCAAACTGAAAATAATACTGTTTAATGAATTTTGAATCATTTTGTATAATTCTGTTTTTCAATATAATACATTCTTTTGAAATAGAGATATGTTAGATTTCTAATCTGCTTGCCCTGTTGAGGTAAAAGAATTGTTACGGAAATGGTATCAACATCAACAAAGTGATTACCATTGATGGAATGTTCTGGAAAACCCATTAATTTATTTGCATAGAATTTGAAAACTTAATTCTAAATAAAAATTTTATATTGTGCATAGGCTTGGAAGGTTTTACCTGCCATAAAGAAACCTGCTTTTGTTTTCTTCCTATACTGATGCTTCCTCTTTTAAAGTATTCATCTTGGCCTTTTTTTATAGGTCTTGTCTTTAAATATTGTGGAATATTCTGAGTTCCAGTCTGGTGCTATTCTCTTTTCTCGTCACACAATCCCTATTCACTGGGAAGGACCAAACTTTTATTTTAATTTCAGATTTTTTTTTGAGCTTCAAATATTTCTCTGTTCAACAGACTGTCCTTAAGACATTTGAAACTCATTAAATACAAAAGGTAATATGATTTCCACCTGCCTAGATCCAGGAACTGCTCTTTTTTCCTATGTTAAATAATTTCATTATGCTCCAATTTGTCCAATCCAGAAAATGGAGATTCTCAACCTCCTTCTCCTTCTGTTATCCAGTAGAAGTATAATTAGAGCTATCTGTGGAATCCTAAATTTCCTACTATTCATTTAAAATAGTAAGAATAAATAGGGTGAATTATCATAATTCGTTTTATTGTAATAATATATTTATTTAACTCAATATTTCAAAATTTTTATCATTTTAGTCAATATAAAATAATTAATGAAATATTTATTTTACTTTCTATTTATCCCTACAAAGTATTTATAATCCAGGGTGTGTTTTATATTTTCAGCATATAAAAATCTAGATATTAAACTTTTAAAACAAATACTTGATGTATATTTAGATATAATAAAATTTGCAATTGAAATGATGGATCCATGTGAGCAAGTTGCTTCAGATAACTTTTAAAAATTCCAAGAACTGAATACATTGTGAAAAAAAAAAACAATTTTTTTTAAATATTCTCATTCACTTTGACAAAACTTGTCCATCAATTTTGAAAGACTTGATGTGACACAAAAGAAAAAACATACCAATTTCACAACTAATTTTGTCAAAAATAAGTAAACTCACTAACTATCATCTCAGTTTCATTAACCTCAAATTGAGAGGGTATATTATGTATATTTAAGCAATTCCAATTTTATCTATAGCAACAAAATTGTTCAAATTTTTCTTATAGTGTTTTCAAACAATTTACTCATCACTCCTGACAGAAATATGATATTGTTGACTCATGTTGAAATATGTGAAATCATTATTATTGCATATTATAAAGTGTTTATTTTCAACATAAATATTTGTCTAGCAAGGTAGTGTTTTCTTTTCTTAAAGCCTAAAATTTAGCTCATGAATATTCACTAGGATATCAGTGAGGAAACATAAATCACACTGCTGATTTTGGCCTTTGATTATTGAAGATTTGGCAAGAATCCTTTTGTTTCAAGGGAATCCTGAATTGGAAGCAACAGGATGGTAAATATTTGTAAAATTCATTCACAACTCAACGAACAAGCATTGGCAAAAACACAGATGCTTTAATTCATTGTCTTCTCTTTCTTTCAACAGTTTCACAAACTAGGGATGATTCATGGCTTGTTCATATATATATATGAATTATTTTTAACAACTGTAACCATGACACTTTGGAATGATGCACTATCTCTTGCTCTTAAATTCTAATAAATCCTGATATTTGACCTACCTTATCTGAAGCAATCCATCTGTCATAATAGAAATTAATTAAATCATATCTATCTGAAATATTTGACATATACATTTTCTTAAAATATCTATGTCATGATTTCGATTACTTAGGCTGTGAATTAACAATTCTTCATAAAATTTGGAAGCCCTTTGAGCAAAACATGCCGGAGTATTAATTTGAACAATGATCTCATGTTGTGTGACCCATCTAAAGATTAAGAATACTTTCTAATTCTTTGATTTTGTATCAATTGAAATTTGATATTAGAAATTCTTATGCTTAACATGCAATCGTTTACTTAGTTGAAGATCTTTCACTTTTTTGTAAATTATTGGTTTAAGCCTTTCCTTCATGATTTTCTAACAAATTTGTTAAAGCTAAAATAATAATGTATTTTACCACCTCTGCATCTAAAATTGGTTTTCTGTGTGTGTGCATGTGTGTGTGCGTGTGTGTGTGCAAGTATCAGAGTCATTCTATTCCTGGCAAAAATGAAGAGCACACATCCTGTAGACATTATTTTTAAAAATTTTGTTGAACATTTAAGTCTTATTTCAAGTGACTAATATCTTCAATTATTTGTTGACTGTGCTATGTATTTTAAATACCCAAACTTTCTTAGGCTACAGATAATAATAATTTGCAATATTCAGAATAAAATAAAGGAAGATTTTCTATCATGATAGACTTTAAAACCAGTGTGTTTTTAATGATAATTTATATAGAATGCTGTGAATTTCTGTGAGGTATAATGTTAAGTGAAATACTTTTAAAATGGAATCTAATAAAAATAGAATTTAGATTCTGTTCATCTTTTTAAAATGATCAAAAAGGTTACATATCTTTACTAAGCAATATTGGAAACTGTATTTACAAGTTAATGACCTAGCTAAGTAATGGAAAGTTATTTCAGTAATACTGATATAATTTATAAATCTAAATTCAACCAAATATCCATTTTTTAATTTATACCAAAATTGCTAGCAACTGAACAAATATAATTTATACCAGTTGCTAGCAACTGAACAAATATAGTTTCAAGGTATATAGGATGATTTATACTAAGTGGCTAACTTATCATGTCCTATTAGTTATATATGATCTGGAGGGAATTGATGTTTTCTCACTTCTATTTGTGATTACTCTGGTCCCCAAGTGTGTGATTATGTGCATATGTGAGAGATAAACTGGCTAAGCATGCAGACCATACTTCAGTTTCTCTGAATTTGTAAGATAATTAATGCCTCTGTGCTTTGGCTTTTCATCTGTAAAGTTGTCTCCTAGCTTGGGGTGAGGATTAAATACAATAATTCATGTCAGGCAAAAATGTTTGGTAACACAGTAAGTACGTCTGTGTGAAGAAGGAAGATGGGAGAGTAAGGAGATAGGTACAATATTATGAAATACCTCCATACTATAGTTTTAAGTGAAATAGAAAAGCAATGATTTATATTAGAAAGAAAAATTTCCTCCTAGCACAAGACTTAAATGTGGAAGATACCATATGATCTTTCATCATTAACTGGCTTCCCCTTGAGCTTGGATGTTTCAATTTATAAAATAGCAAGCAAGTCCAGATCAGCCAGAGATTAAGGAAGTTTCAAGTGATGGGTTTACTTCACTGCATAAGAAGAAAACTTGCTTTGGGGTTGTTGTTCTTGGAGAAATTCAATTAACTTTAGCTGAGATTTCTCAACTTTTGATTCTCCATCTGTCTACCCAGTTCAACTAATAGTAGCTCCATCTAGTGAAGACCAGGCAGAATTGCAGACACAAGATCCCATGGGAGATAAGCCCATCTCACCTATAGGTACTGTCATAAAATTTTAATGCCTGAATTTATGCTTGTATACAGATCAATATGGCTCAAAGTTACATTTCTTTAATTGGTCCAGGCTAATGAAAATCATAGATATTGACTTAATAAAACCTTTGTGTCAAGATATGTCTCTTTTCATGTATAATAACAATATTAACATCAAACACTCTATAGTCTTCTATAAGCTACTTTAATCATACTAGCAACACTGCAATGTGTCATCATCCCATAATATAAATAAGGAAACTGGGGCACAGTGATATTATTAGGGAGAAGCTAGATCTCAACAGTGGAAAAAAGCCCCGAGGAATTTCATCCCCCCAACCCAAAAGATTTCAGTGTCAAGTCCATGAGTGGGGAATGATATAATAGACAGTAAGACATGAGCTGGAGACAAGGACAGTGATAAAAAGGTAGAAGCCTGGGGGCACACCATTGTGACCTGTAGTCTCCATGACCTTAAGGCTAAGGGACTAAGAGCCATAGGTGCAGAGCATGAGCTCTCCTCTTACACCTCTGTCCCAAAGGTAACCCTTAGGCTCATTATAATACATTTGCATTGTGGTTATACCCCCCCCTCACACATGCCCATGAAGAAAGGCTGCCATAATGGTTCTAGCACAAACTTCCTAAGGTCAAAAACTCTCCTTCCCAACCTGTTGGAGGAGTCCCCCAAATAACTAGAAGTAGCCTCCACTGAGACCACCCTACCTTACATCACAGCTCCTTCCAGCCCAAAAAGACCCAATAAAAATCCAATTTCAAAACAACCTAGGGGCCAGTTCCACCTCAGGGAAATTGCCAGCTTTCCTCTAGAGAGTGTATTGCTGCTTTACTAAAACTTTTCTGCTTTCACTTTGAGTGCTGGTGTCTAATTCTTTACTGTGTCTCTGGTAAGACCAGAGACACAAAGCTTTTCACGCTGACAATATTACATAGTTTGCCTAAGTGCACGGCTAGTAGATGGTAAAAACAGAATTTTAACCCATGCATTTTGGCTTGTAAAGTCCATAGTCTTAACTACTATGCTGAAGATAAGAAAATTTTGCTTGTTTTAGATTTTTAAAAAGAAGAGGATTTTCTATCAATAAAACTGACATAACACACGGAAAGGATCTTGCCCTGAAGCACAGTACCATATTCTTGGTACCAGCGAAGGATTAGTTCAGCAACTCAACATCATCTGTCTTATTCAAATTAATATGGTTAATTTGGAAATATGGGTTTTTTACTTTGGTCTAGAGTGCTATAAAGTCTATAAGCACTGGGAATGAATAACAAATTTTAGGCTTTAAATATTTAAGAGTATTGAATCCTAAGTTTGAGAAAAGCTAGCTCAGTTGATTCAGTCTCACAAAACAAATAACTTAAGTTTCGGGCTTTAAAGAATAACCCAGAATTGATACATTGTAATGATATGTATTTCTATTTATTGAGTTCAAGAAATAATGAGGTTTTTCTTATGAAGTATTTGAGTTTTAAAGAAGAAGACCCTGTTATTTGACCTGGGGCACAGGTCAGAAAACAGTGAACAGCACATGCAAAACAAACAAAAAGGTCCTCAACTCATAGAAAGTAAAATTTAAAGCGAAGATAAAATAAATATAAAATTCACCTTATTGACATGTGGAAAAAAAGGAATGAGCAGCACAGAGGATTTGGTGGTGTCAACCCAAACCTAACTTCACGGTTTCCTAACTAAAGTTATTGTGGCTTCTGTGTCTCTGTGGGTCTTTGGAAGGATATTAATTGACTCCAGGGATGTGGTGAGGCAGCCAGAGAACACAATTCCATGCTTGACAATCTACCATCTATCAAAAGCTTCAAATTATTTTTCCTGACATGATTTCTTATTTGACAAATGGCTCACTTTCTCCTTCACGGCATTTTATTTTTATATTTTATCTATCCAAAATCATATTTCCCATAAGAAATTCTAAAGAACAGGGGCACCTGGGTGGCTCAGTCGGTTGAACATCCGACTTCGGCTCAGGTCATGATCTCACGGTTCGCGAGTTCGAGCCCCACATTGGGCTCTGTGCTGACAGCGCAGAGCCTGGAGCTTGCTTCAGATTCTGTGTCCCCCTCTCTCTCTTCCCCACCCCTGCTTGTGCTCTCTCTGTGTCTTTCAAAAATGAATAAACGTAGAAAATTTAAAAAATAAATAAATAAATAAAAAGAAATTCTAAAGGACATAAGGTAGTAGATGTAAATCTGATTCTGTATGGAACTTGAACTCTCTGGGCCTCATCTGCCTTCATTATAAAATCACTGAGTTGTTATGTATATACGTACATATTAGATGTATTGGATATATTCTATATACTGACCTTCTTGACTTAACTAAACTATATGCTCTCCACAGGTTAAGACTTTGTGTGGGAAGAGCTTTTAACTTAAGTTAAAACCATTGTAATCATAATAGCAAATACAGGATAATCAGAAGAAGGAGCTGGTCATTGGGGAGAAGAAGGACTAGAGTTTGAGGAACTGGGTTTGAGATGCCAGTAAGACATTTTTTCACTGACATCCAGTGAACAATAAAAGTGTGTTTAGACTTTTGGAACGAATATGATGATAGAAACTGTATACTGAATACGTATTATATGCTTCATTTGATCCTCATACCTGAATAGTGGGGAATGTAGAGCATAGAAAGAATAAAATGTCAATGATTGAAACTTGGAAGACAATCTTTTCTAAAAGTATAAAATGGGTGGTGACCTAATGAAAGAGGCAGAAGAAGAATAATTGAGAGAGACTGGAAGGGAGCCATGACGGTTCACTGGTGGGGGACAGAAGGGTATTCAGAAGGATGGGAAGATGAGCAACACTGAAGGCATTAAAGATCACAGGGAAAAAAGTGCTTGGAAAGGATTATTGCCTTTGGCCATTGATAAATAACCTTTTAATGAGCTGTCTCAGGAGAGTGATAGAGGCATAAATCAATTTGCAAGGCATTGAGGAGATAGTAGACGATAAGAAAATGTAGATACACATACACAGTTTTCCTAACAAGCCTATGATGTGGGCTGTTGGAGTGGTATATAAGACAAGATTTGCTGGAGCCCTAGTAGTCAGAACTTATCTTCAGTACATAATATCCGTTACAAAATAGAACACAAAAACAAGCAAGCAATATGAAAGCCACAACTACTAGTGTCTACAATTATTTGAGAATTTACTTACTGTGTACTGAATATGGAGAATACATTAGCATCTATGATGATGGATATAAGGCAATTAAGGAAATAAGGAAAAACAAACCGTATAAAAGTTATTTGTCTATGTAAAAATGAAACAATATGGTTATGTTAAATAAAAGAACTGAATGCATTTGCCTGGGGATAAAGCAGGCTGTATCTGGTTCATCCACTTGCAGATATAGAGATTTTCTTTTTTTAGCACGCAGGGGAGACCAAATGGCTTTGAGTAACTAAGTGCCATCACAATTAAGACTGACAAAAGAATTCCAGTCTATTAATTCTCATGGAGAATGAGGAATGTCACAAGGATCAAAAAATGCTGCTGTACCTGTGGTCACTCATTGATTAAAATATATGTATATAAAGGTAAGTTTTTATTATTTGCCAGGAGCTGTGCTAGGCATAAATATATAATGCTAACCAAGGTATACTTTTGTGAAGTGTACAGTGTATCTCTCTGCAGTCTAGTTACATGGCAAACCAAGACTTGCTTCTGTGAAAACAGAGAGGAACTAAAGAAAATTGGTTAATGTAACAAAATGTCTCATTTGGGAAATCATTACCAGGAATAATAACACTGTTGGCTCTGGACTGAGAAACATTTCAAGTTTTCTTGCAAAAATCCTCTCTACATCACGCAGAAATGTAGGCATTGTAACTATGTGAACGCTTGCTTCTTTGCTCCATTTTATTATTTCTAGTTTGTTCAATACCTTTATTTTCTCTTCAGATCAGTCAATGGCCTTGTTTATGCAAAAATAAAGAATACAGTCCCATTTGTTTAGAATTACATCTGTATTGCCTCATTTAAAGAAATTCTTCAAAGTTTTTCTATTTTTAGCCTTCTGCTAACCCTGCTGGGTCAGCCAACTTCTGTCACTGAGTGGTGGCAGCTTCATTTCTTTAATTTTCAACTTCATGAGGAAAATCTTACTATGACCTTCAACTACTGAAGACAATTTCATGTTTGTAGATTTTTTAAAAAAAATATGCCTAGGGGTGCCTGGGTGACTAGTTGGTTAAGCATCTGACTTTGGCTTAGGTCATGATCTCACAGTTCATGGGGTCAGGCCCTGTGTCAGGCTTTGTGCTGACAGTTTGGAGCCTCAAGCCTGCTTTGGATTCTGTGTGTGTGTCTCTCTCTCTCTCTGCCCCTCTCCCACCAGCACTCTGTCTCTCTCTTTCAAAAACTAAACATTAAAAAAAAATTTTAATGAAAAAATTTATGCCTAATTGTAACTGTAGCATTGTAACTGCCATGTACACAGAATGAGAATAATTTCATCAATTAATAGCTTTTTCATCCCTATATATTAAAACTAATTGAGGAAGTATAAAAAATATCTGCTGCCTATAATCTGATATATTGTGATTTGAAAACTACTGACTTAGATCATTAATTTCCTTGTTCAATGTAGAATGTCCCTATGGAATTTCTGAAACAGGTGGTTAACTTCATGTTTGTTTATTTATTTATTTATTTTACTGTGTTACAAAAGAGCTCTAGCTTAATGTTTAAAACAGATTTTTTTTTCCTTGAAACTTTAAACTTGGGTCCTAGGTGTATTTCAATAAGCTATTCAGAATAAGTCTAGTCCTTTTTCTATGTGAGACCATTGTAACAATTTAGAAATTGCTAATATGTTACTTCCTTTGTGGCTAGCTACCAATATAATTGTTCCTCACAACCTCAGATGTATTTATTCAATGAACATTTGTTGAACATCTCCTCCGTGCCATCATAACCCAGTGCACTATGTGCTGGTGGGGTGCTGGGGCCCTGGCATTGGAAAGTCCATTGATATCTGGACATTGGCCCTGGTGGGACTATCTACACTGTTAAATTCAGCAAATGCTACAAATCAAGGGTTTTTGTGTTTTGGTTTTTTAATATAAAGCCACGTCATTGGCAAACACCACACATGCCCTTGGTTCCATCATAACACATGTTACCACATAGTATTTTCCACACAGAATTCAAAGTGTATCTATGAAGCAGATATTTACATGGAAAATTATGATAAATTTTAAAATGTCCAGTGTTAGGGGCATCTGGGTGGCATAGTCGGCTGAGCGTCCGACTTTGGCTCAGGTCATGATGTCAGGGCTCATGAGTTTGAGCCCGCGTAGGGGGCCTGGAGCCTGATTCAGATTCTGTGTCTCCTTCTCTCTCTGCTTCTCCCCTGCTCACACTCTCTCTCTCAAAAATAAAGATTAACATTTTTTTTTTAATGTCCAGTGTTAAAGTCACTTTCAATGAATCCCTTAAGTGTAGCTCCTTGAATCCTGTCTTGATAGCTCACGTTGCATCTATATAGCACAAAGTCACCTAGACTTCATCTATCCTCATCTTGAGCATTATAGTTTAGTTGAAGCAAGTTGTAATTGCCATGTTTTAAAGTTATCATACATGTCGATTCACTTAAATTCTAGGAAGCGCAGTTCAAAAGATGTACTGAAGACTTATTATATCACAATTACAGAACTAGGCTCTAGACAGAGAATAAAAAAGATATATTCTACCTTCAAGGAATTTAAAATCAAATTTTCTTGTGATCAGATGAAATGTCTATAGTCTACTCATATGAAACATTGATAACAGCTCTTGATTGGAAGATTTTGCCTTTATTTTCTTTTCAAATTTAGTTTTTACTCCTAGCTGATTGTTTCAGAATGCATAATTCTTATAAAGTTCTAAATTAGCTACATTTTCTAACTTCTATAATCTACTAATTTGGTAAATACAACTTGTGCTCTGCTGTATACAAATTTGCTAAATATATTCAATATTACTATAGGCCAAAACAGAGCATTGTCATTAGAGAACTTTATTCAGGTTACCAAAAAAGTTAATAATAGACCATTGTAGATACAGTGATTGAAGCATCTGCAATTACCACTGGTCAGTTTATAGGTCTACAAATTATCCATATATGCACCATCAGTGATAAAACATGACAGTTAATATAAGCACTTAATGAATGACAGCTTTGATTGTTGTTTCTAATAGTCATACTTAACAAATTTGTTGTTTAAGTCAAGACACATACTGTGAAATTCTCCTCTCTGTATAGATTATAATAGATAAGACAAAACCTGTGGCATAATGCTTACTTTATATATAAGGAAACTAGGGCCTGATAGAATATATTACTATATAAAATAGATCTGTTAATATAAGCATAATTAATATAGATTTATAACATTTTAAATCAATAATTAATATTTATATTAATTATATATTTATATTAAATATATATATGTATATAAAATCCTGAGTACCTCGACTAAGCTCATGTAGTTTAGTATTAGACTACAGACCATACTGCCAGACTCCTGGTTTATTGTTTTGTTCACTATGCCAGCTTTATATTATTTGTTCTTAGTAAATTATTGGCACCTTACTTCTTTTTCGAATGCGCTGAAGGATTTGTGTCTCTGTATGTGAAATTGTATTTTGCCTCCTTAGCATTCAGTTTAAAAAATTATCTCCTGTATAAAGTCTATTGCTACTTCCCTAGATAATATTGGTGTTACCTCTTCATGCTTCAGACCATTTGTACGCAAATCTATCACCACCCTTATCACATGTCTGTTTATCCAGGATCCTGATTATAGCAAGAGTGTACATTTCATGTTACGTTAATCTTTAATGATCACAATTGAATATAATTCTTTAAAATGGTGATGTCTCATAAATATTTTCAAAATAGAATAGTTTTGCTGTATATTTGTGCCACTGCTATGTGTCAAACTCTTTTTTTTTCCTGTATTTCTGGAATTTGCTCTTTCCATTACTTTGAAATTTGACTTTTTTATCACATACAACTTTTGACAATAGTTATTATTCTTGTGATTTATCAGGTGGTGACAATGGTTGTAAGATCAAATGTGCAAGTTGTTACATTATCCAAGGGCATAATTCAATGTAACTCATTTAAAACAGCTTGATATCCTCTAAATAATCCTCTCCCTAACACTGAACTTTAAGGCCTTCTTAATCATGATTATTCTATACTCTAACAAAAAAAGAAAAAAAAGCATGCATGCACTTTATCCTATATGCTCTTGATCTTAAGCTGATAGTGCACTTTCTCGTTTACCAATTTTGAAGGTAACCTTTAATTTTTTTCTCGTTTTTGCCCTTGAACTTACAATTTTGACAATATTTAGATTACTGCAAATTTTAGTCTGCCTGATGGTAATCATACAACTGGTGCTGCCTTCCTTTGTGATTCCCATGGAATATTCTTATCTCCCCATTTACACATAAACTTTTATGTGAAACTCACTTTGAAACTGAATTAGTTTTCTTTTTCCTAATCATTGTAATGATTTATTACATAATTTCCAGATTTAAAAAATTCTAGAACTTACCCCTCATTTCATATTTTCTATTAAAATATTACAAATCATTTTGTAGTTTATAAGTACTTTCATATACCCTTGAGGCTAATAGACATTATGACTCACATTTCATTCATGAGAAAATAAGACAAATAGTTAAGAAATTTGTCCAAGTTGCCTAGCTCTCAAATGACAGAGATACAGTTGAAATCCAAGTCTTCTTGTGAGAAACACATGAATTACCTAATGCATATTTCCTCTGGCTTCCAGTTTTAGAAGCATGTCACTTTTTAGCATTAATTTTGTGTAAATAAGTTTTTCTAATAGGATATATGTTTGTGTAGGTGTGTGGATGTATATACACCTATATCTATAAATGACAATTGACAATAACAATATTCGTCATTCCTTTCGTGGGATTAAATCAAAAGAAAGCTTCTCTTACTGCTCCATGAGATTGTTAAAGGAGTACATTTTCAGCAAAGTATTAAGTGATCTTCATGATCAGACTGAAAATCACAGCATGTTTAGACAATTTATATTTACCATTAGCAACATAAACTCCATTAGGGCAGGAATTTATTTTCTTTTATATTGTATATAATAAGGATCTAACTTTGTGTCTTACACGTAACACATACATAACACATTCATAACACACACACACACACACACACACACACACACACACACACACACACATTGATTTTTTAATCTTTTTTTAGAGAGCAAATGGTTGTCAACTTGTTTCTTTGGTTTTAATTTGCCATAGGAAAATACTTTCTTAATTCTGGCAGCCAGTATCATGCCACACTATTCCACTTTTCATCTCTGCCTTTTCCCCCCAAGATAGTTATGCCATGTTTTTTATTCTCCAGTACACAGAAGTGTGTACCCCTGTACATATAGCATAAATAACACACATTTGTAGGAGTGAGTGAATAATATGTGGAAGAAATGTCTGAACAAGAAAGTGAATGAACAATTACCAATTCCAACAGATATCAGTATATCACTCTAGAATTATAACCGTTTCCCTCTTACTACATGCAATTTTTCAATATAAAACAAAAAATGAATTAAAGACTTCATAAATCACAATAACTGAATTAGAATATGATAAAGGGAGAAAAAGACATATATCCTGCTTTAAAGCAATGTAAATAATTGTAATCTTGTCTTTGGATGAAGCTTTTATAATCTATCATTAAGAACAAACATGTTTATTCATGGTTGTTTATGATCATATACTTTTTCATTACATGTTACTCAGTTGTCTTATTTCCTTTTTATTTAAATTTTTTTTTTACATTTATTCATTGTTGAGAGACAGAGAGAGACAGAGCACAACCAGGGGAGGTGCAGAGAGAGAGGGAGAGACAGAATCTGAAGGAGGCTCCAGGCTCCGAGCTGTCAGCACAGAGCCCGATGTGAGGCTCGAACTTTCACAAACCGCGAGATCATGACCTGAGCCAAAGTTGGATGCTCAACTGACTGAGCCACCCAGGCACCCCTACTCAGTTGTTTTAGACAATGTAGATTATGTCTAATTTATCTGTGGTTGATACAGATCTAACCTTGGTAATAGTAACACATTATTTTACATCTCATATTACATATTTACATTCACTGACCTCATGTTTGTATTCATATGTGCAAATACAGAGATTTAAAAAATTAAAGCATATTTTTAACTTATACTTTTAAATTTTTGAAGAAATTGTGTTGTAATATTCATTTTAGAAATTGTACAGGACACATTTTTAATTAAGGAATTGTTTGAAAGTAAAATTTCAAGAAAGCGGTTATTAATGTTTTAAATTAATAAAATTATTTCTTGAAGTTGGCTTTGGGAACCACTTTGGTGGTTGAGTTTTTCCACTCACTTTTGCTTGAAACTAAAACTTTACATGTGAGTAGATCATAGGCATTACTTGGTCGTGCATAACACATCAACAACTACAAAATGAACTACCCTGGTTCACCTTGCTTTATGGGAGCCAGTGTGGATCTTTCTACCACGCAGGGGTAGAAAAACTAATTTCAACCACATACAAATGTTTTCAGAGGGGAAGTATGGTTTGATTGCTGAGATGAACATTTTGCCATCATAATTTCAAGAGTATTTACTTTTACATTTGCTACGGATGAATTTAAAACAGCTGTTTCTGGGTGTTTCAGAAGGATTTTTCATGATATTAATGCAAAAATTGCTTTCCCTTTAGAATGTCATAATCATAGGAAGCAATCATGTTTTATTATTGCTTTTTCCCTTTCTATGTCCTCTGAAAAGAAGAAGAGGGGAGAATGGGAAGATTCCAAACCTCCGCCTAGTGCTTTTGCCAAATTTCTATATATAGTTTCCTACCCACCCCCACCTCGGATTCTTCATTTATTTGAAATAATTCATTTAGACTAGAGGCTATTTTTATTTAGATCCAAAAGACACCCATAAGATGGTACTATAGAAATAGGAAGTAAATACAATTTAAAGTATTAAATTTTGCCTTAAACCCCAGCTTTTTTACATGAATGTTCTATGTTACTCTAGTGATGCTATCTTTTCAAGAAGGCTTTTAGAAATAGAGCTGTCAAAATTAGTCTCTGGTTGTTTAATTATTCATCATATTTGTAATACAAAACAGTTTTTCATTAGTTAAAATAAAAAAAATATGATGAATCCTAGAGAAAAAGCTTTGCTAAAATGGACACAGCTGTGGGTTTATTAAATCCAATTCATTCCTAATTTAGTAAGCACTCCCACTGATTCTAAAGATAGTTTTGACTGAGTAAGGACTAAAAAATTGGTCTTTATATTCAGAGGGCGCAATTGTATTTAATGCTTGGATAGTTATTCTATTCTGTCTTGAAGTCAATAGTGCACCTGGTTTATAACTTAATGTTCAGAACCAGAACGCGGTTCCTGAAAAAAAATGTAAGCTATAAACAACAACAACAACAACAACAACAACAACAACAACAACAACAACAGCTACTTGAAAGATATACTTTACTATGGCACACTGTTGTCTTTTTTAAAATCACATAGTAGTAAAATACAATGTTTAACTCTGTACTAGTATCTCACAGTTCTGTCAATATTTATTTAGGCATATTTTAATAGCAGTAATAGATATATGCTTTCAGGAGTTGTCAAAGCTTTTCAGAGTTAAGATGAAAAACTCTGGCTTTGAAGAACACTACTACAATTTCCTTCAAGCTATATTATCGTAGAGAATAAGGAAGATGATTGTAAATGTAACAGTAGGCCAGTTATTTTCACTTGTATTAGTGCACATCCTCCCCAGATTATTAAACCCTGGGACACAAAGCCTTATCTTCTAAACTGCAGTAGTCACAGAAAATACAAATATACTTTTGACGAATTCTGAGCCACTTTTCTTGCTACTCACACCCTGGCTTTACAGCAATCCACATTGCAAAGAAAATAAAATGTATGTATGTATGTGTTGTATTTAAACTTGAAGTATAGGGGCGCCTGGGTGGCGCAGTCGGTTAAGCGTCCGACTTCAGCCAGGTCACGATCTCGCGGTCCGTGAGTTCGAGCCCCGCGTCAGGCTCTGGGCTGATGGCTCGGAGCCTGGAGCCTGTTTCCGATTCTGTGTCTCCCTCTCTCTCTGCCCCTCCCCCGTTCATGCTCTGTCTCTCTCTGTCCCAAAAATAAAATTAAAAAAAAATGTTGAAAAAAAAAATAAACTTGAAGTATAATTTTGATATTTTGACAAGGGATTCTGGTTGCTTTGGTGACTGTTCTCTCAATTTCCAAAAGAGTCAAATGGAAATTAATGCGTTTTTACTGACATGGTTAATTTTATATGTTAACTTTGGTGATAAGAACTAATGATTCTTTGCCATGAAGAAAACTGTCAAATCAGAAAATTAAGGTAAAAGGCTGGTTGCCACTCAAAAGATGTTATGAAATGACAATCAAAGCCACAAATAGCTATCTGCCTGAAGCAAAGATAATCATTTTTTTCTAATGGTATGCTTTGTGTTTAGTGAAACGTCCTGTCTATAAAGGTATTTATATACATGACAAAGTTGTTCTTAATGCTGCCTTAAAAACCTACTTAAAAGTCCTTTTAAATATATCTGTTATTTATTAATTCACTTGAAAGTAATGATTATTTGTGGGACTTTGTTCCTTTTCTGTGTACATCCTCATACACTATATGCATTATCTTCTATGTTGAATTTCTATGTACTGCTGACTACCAATTACATTTAAGAAAAAAAATAATAGTGCTTTCTTCTCCTTTTCACTAGCCCTCCAGTTGGTCATAAATGTCCTTAGATACTTCAGAAAGTCAGTTTTATTATTGCATCCAGTGACTTGTCCATCTCTAAAGGACAATGTCCACATAATTCAGGCTTTCACAACTCTATAAGACCTTGAACTTATATTTTCACCAATCCTGGCTAGTGCTCTATATGGAAAGTCCCTTTCAGAGATAGTGAGCAATTCACTTTCTAAAGTTAGCTGTGCACTTTTCTTTGTTTACTTAACTCACCCTGTAATTCTTCCCTTCTTGTTTACCCACTCATGTTTACCAAGTCTTGGGGTTGTATCTCATATTTCAGCTTCTTGGATGATGCCTTCTGGAACTGACTTCTTTCCACTGAAACAAATACCATAAAACCCAATTCTTACCTATGCCATGCCATTGTTATTTAAATGACTTTGCAAAATAATGAACCTTTAACTATTCAACTATAAAATAGATTTTAAATAAGTTTTCTTTGAGTTTCTTACAGTTTAAAATTTAATAAGCCATCTCTGTAGAATCTTAGGGACATACGCTTATAACTCTGAGCAAGGAATAGAGAACACTCAAGCAACATTTTTTCTTCTTTGTTTGCCAAAAATTATACAACTACTTTTAAATATTACTTAAGTAATTTAATACATGTTAACTATTAATAAACCTAAATAATTTACTAATGGCTACCATTCCTGATACATCCTATGTTTCAAGCACTGGACTAGTAGCTTTAATTCATTTTTTTTTTCCCTCAAGCACAACCTCCCCCTCACATTTTGAAAATATTAGAGCTATCTGAAGAAAACAGCAACAAAAAGTAGAGATGTTACCTCATATTCTAAGAGTCCCAGACAGTTCATGTTGGAGCCTGTTTGCAAATCAAGTTCCAAAGCATGGGTTCTTTCCTTCCTATTACTAAGCACTCATGTTCTCTATTTCATAACAGCCACCACAACCACAAGTAAGAGCTGGCCTTGAATCTCAACAATGTGTCTGTGCTAATGCCCTTATGAAATAGATTCTATTATCATTTTTGCTTAACTTTTAAGTAAAGTACTTAACAAAATTGGCAATTAAAGAACTTAATTTTTCTAAGTACTATCAGTGCAAAACAATTTTCAAATTAGCTTCCGACATCAAAAATCTTGCTTCTAGCCCGTGTGCTATAGTGCTTCTATTTCTCCCCTATGAGATATTATTTATCTCAAACTATGATTCGTGTACCAACCATTTCACTGTTCCTACTGGAGGTTGAAATGGGTGCAAATGTTTTCTCTGTTGTGTACTTTGAGGCCAATTTTCTAACTTTCCTGAAAGCCAATCTCTCTGTTTTTGGAGGAATATGATAATGGTTTCGAAGAGGATTAAATCAGAAGGTAGTAGTGCAAATGTTTCACCAAATGAGATATAAAATAAATTGTAAACAATTTTCCTGGGGCGCCTGGGTGGCTCAGTCGGTTAAGTATCTGACTTCAGCTCATGCCATGATCTCATGGTTCCTGAGTTAGAGCCTTGCATCAGACTGCTGACAACTCAGATCCTGGAGCCTACTTCACATTCTGTGTCTCCCTCTCCCTCTCTCTCTCTCTCTGCCCCTCCCTGCTCACGCTCTGTTTCTTTCTCAAAAAAAAATAAATAAATAAATAAATAAATTTTTTTTAATTTCCTTTTGTGAAAAAAATTGTGTTTGTTGTTGTTGTTGTTGTTTTGTTTTGGACCATGTTGTAAAAGCTGACAAGATTTCTTGGTCAATTACTTTTAGTGGATTGCTTATATGAGAATGAGACCTAGGCTTCTCTCCATTCTTATTTCTTATCCTTATGTTTCTTTCTAATCATCTATTTATGTCCTTGTTTGTTTATTTTGGTTGTACTTGCTTTGGGGTGTGTGTGTGTGTGTGTGTGTGTGTGTGTGTGTGTGTAGCTATCTATTGAAGTTTTTGGCACTGATACGTATCATTTTTCTACAAATTGTTCCTAACATTATTCCTCTAGTAGGGTGGATCACTCTACCCTTGGTAACTTCCATTGTGTCTTGCTCAATTATTTTTCTATGAAACATATGTTGAGTATCTCTTTTAGGGAATGGTTCCTAGGCATTTTAATTTTCTTTCCTCAAAATTTTCCTTAGAGAAAACAAGCTCTGCCAATAGTACTGAAAACTTTGCTTTTATCTCAATAATTGTCCTCTTGCTGATAGTGACTTGTTTATCCTCTTTTTCTTTTCCTTACTCCTCCTCTCCCTTTCCTTCTCTTTTTATCTCCTCCTCCTCCTCCTCCTCCTCCTCCTCCTCCTCCTCCTCCTCCTCCTCTTCCTTCTTCTTCTTCAGTTATAAGCCTTTTTGATAAATTGTAACTAAACTTGAACATTGAATTTCCTTCAGAAGAGTTTAGCAGGAATTTTAACAGCTCTCTAATTAGGTTTTTCTTTGAATATGTTTTTCCTTTCCATGTAGAGTTTTTGCCACTTGACCACTATCCTAGTTTGAATATTTTAAATGTCCCATGGCTACCATGGCTTTATTGTTCAAACATATATCTGATCAGTCCTAGAATATTCAGGATTTTTAGTCACTATACCCATATTAATGACACAGTTTTCTGCGTAGAGTAAGTAGCTGATGAAGCATCTTTATTAACTAGATTCCACAAAGATTACATTTAGAGAATTATGGCTGCAGTGTCTCTAGTAAGGAAAACTCCTAATTTATATTTTTGACCTATTCAGACAAACAGTCTGAAATTTAGTAATGACCATGTCCACATGTAATAGTAGCTATTGTTCAAAATGATATGCAACAAACCAAGTGCCAATGGCTGAACACAAAAGCATTGATTTAGCTTAAAAGTCTGAGGGTTACGTGGAATTTTCTACTGGCCTTAGTGGGACTTATTCACACAATCAGGTATTTGTTTTCCGTCAGTGGAACTAGGTTGACCATGGCTGATACAAGGGGGGTGACTTGGTTCTGCTCTATCTATTCTAACTACCAGCAAAGCAAACCTGGGCACGTATTCATAGTGATGGTTAAGTCAAAGAGCCGAAGTCAAAATATACAAATGCTTTGTTAAGGCTCTACATACACCACATCTGTTAACACACCATTGGCCAAAGCAATTCATGTTGCCAAATTCAGAACAAAGTGTCAAGGAAATAAACCTAGTCCCTTTAGTAAGAGGAGCTGTAAAGTCACAAAGCAAAGGACACAGATACAAGGAGGGGTTAAGAACTAGAGCCATTAATGTAATCAATCTTCAGTAATTCAATTCATCTGCCGTTTTACATTTTGTAAACACACAGGAAATGGCCTTTATTTTTTAGCTTAATAGAGATTAAATGTTACGTTAAATAATACACTTATTTTTCTTCACACCACTCTTTAGATGCTCTTTTCCAATTTTCTCAGGGTTATATAGATTGAAAATCTGACTTTATGAGTCAAAGATTTTAATGCCTTATCTTGCATATCTCCCTTGATTTTTAGCAACTTATCTTTTGTGCATTGCCTTTAAGTACACATCAGTCACTGAAAATGTCATATCTTTCTATTTTAACTGCCATGTTGCAATTTATTTTAAGTAGACCATTAATCACTTATTTGAAATTTGAGCTCCTTAAATCCTTCATTGTATCAATGTTCTTTTCTCAGTCATTTTACAGTAACTCAAGCTGGTGACATTTTCACAAATTAACTTTTAAAGAAAATGTATTGTGTATATTGTGTAACTTTTATGCATTTGCATTCAAAATTAAATTCTAACTATTCAACTTGTAGCATTTCTGAAATATATTGTGCAAGTTCACTATTGCAACATTATGGAAAAATATTCAAATTGATATTTGAAAAGCAAGAAAATATAAGCCATTCCTCAACCAACATTAATTACTATATGTCACCCGTATTAGGGAAAATGAAGTCTTTATTTGCCCATTGATGTGTTAGTAGTGGAGCTTCATTAATCTTTCAAGGTGTCAAGTAAATGTTAAAATGTAAGTGAAAGAAAAAAAGACAAGAATTTAATATTAACATTTTACTTTTCAAATTGAGAAATGTTGACTGAATTGTTTATCAGTGTGCTCACAACTGTAAATTTCCACAAATTTTAGTTCTACTAAGGAGATAACTTTGACTACTAAAAAAAATATTTCTTGTGGAAGAATACTTCACCTAAAAGAAGTGGTTCACTGAGTTTTGAACTAATGAGCTTAAGAACAAAACTTCTTAAGGAATCAGTAAATGTAACCAGTAGAAAACTGTGTAAGATGATGTACATTCAGAAGTCTTTCATTCTGCAAACATTGTTTGAGCCTTTACTAAATCTCAGACAATTGGTATCACAATTGATGTGATCCTTGTTCTAATGGGGCAGTCAGATATTAAAGAGATAAGGCCAAGTAAGTATTTAAATATGCTGCTAAAATGTCAATAACTGTTATGTAGGCTAAGAATATGACAGAAAAATGACAAGGTAAAAATAATATCTATGAGAATCAAAGTAACATGGCGAATCAAAGTAACATGGCAAGGCAAATCTCAGAAAGGGACATTTGAGCTTAAACATGGAAGATGGTCAGTTGTTACCCAAATGAAATGTAGAATTGTCAAATCAATATGTTGTACACCAGAAACTCACGTAATATTGTATGTTATTTATATTTCATTATGAAAATAATAAAAACAAAAGTAAATATGATGACAGAAATAAAAAAAAGAAAAATAAATAAATGAAGAGTGCTTACAAAGAACATTCCAATAAGGGAAAATGCATGCACACACATACACAATATAGATGCAAACATACTTGTCTTACAATAAAACATTACTAATTTTGGAGACTTGATAAATTTTATGTAAGTGAAAAGAAGAAACACATATAATCCCATATTTTAGAGATAAATACAGTAAATATATGGAATGAGTATTAGGAACTTCAACTATTATTTCTAATTATTTCTTCACAGTCCATGCATGCACATGCATATTCTTCTACAACATAGGTATCATACTCTATGTAGTTTTGTAGTCACTATCTTTTCATTGACAACATAACCCAAGCAGTTTTCATTGCAGATGAATGTCCGTTGACAACCCCACTATTTGGCCTGTAACATTTCTATATCTGTTTATTTCTGTATCTGTTTCTGCATCTCAACTAATACAATCTTCTATTGTGAATATTTAGGTTGTTCTTTGTGCTATTATAATACTATTTCAAAGAACAATTTTAACAAACTCTTTAGCCACATTTCTGATTATTTACATGGAAACAATTCTCAATGAGAAATGACTGAGACACATGAAATGTCCAGTTTTTTAAAAATTTTGATCTAAATTCCAATCAGTTAACATACAGTGTAATATTAATTTCAGGTGTACAATATATAGTGATTCAACACTTCTATACATCCCTCAGTGCTCACCACAAGTGCCCTTCTTAATCCCCATCACCTATTTCACCTATCCACCTATCCACCTCCCCTCTGATAACCATCAGTTTGTTCTCTATAGTTAAGAGTCTGTTTTTTGGTTTGCCTCTCTCTCTCTCTCTTCTTTTCCCTATGTTCCTTTGTTTTGTTTTTTAAATTCCACATATGAATGAAATCCTCTGGTACTTGCCTTTCTCTGACTTATTTTGTATAGCAATATACTCTATTGCTCTACCCGTATCTTTGCAAATGGCAATACTTCATTCCTTTTTATGGCTAATATTCTATCATATATATATACATATATATATACGTATATATATATAATATTCTATCATACATATGGATAATATTCTATCATTTATATACAATACCACAACTTCTTTATTTATCAGTCAATGAAAATTTGGGCTGCTTCCATAGCTTTGCTATTATAAATAATGCTGCTATAAACATCAAGGTGCATGTATTTCTTACAGTTATTATTGTATTTTTTGGGTAAACACCTAGTAGTGCAATTGCTGGATTGTAGGGTAGTGCTATTTCTAACTTTGTGAGGAATATCTAAACTATTTTCTGGAGTGGCTGCACCAATTTTCTTTCCTACCAATAATGCAAGAGGGTTCCCCCTTTTCTACATCCTCACCAACACTGTTGCTTCTTGTGTTGTTGATTTTAGCCATTCTGACAGCTGTGAGGTGATAGCTCATTGTAGTTATGATTGTATTTCCATAATGATGAGTGATTTTCAGCTTTTCATGTGTCTGTTGGCTATCTGTATGTCTTTTTTGGAAAAATGTCTATTTATGTCTTCTGCCCATTTTTTAACCGGATTATTTTGGGGGGTGTTGAATTCTATAAAGTGTATATTTTGGATACTAACCCTTCATCAGATGTGTCATTTGCAAATATCTTCTCCCATGCAAGGCTGCCTTTTATTTTTGTTGATTGTTTCCTTTAGTGTGCAGAAGTTTTGATTTTGATGAAGTCCCAATAGTTCATATTTGCTTTTGTTTCCCTTGCCTCAGGAAACATATCCAGAAGGAAACAGCTATGACCAATATCAGAGAAACTACTGCCTGTGCTCTCCTCTGGGATTTTTATGGTTTCAGGTCTCACCTTTAGTTTTTTAATCCATTTTGAATTTATTTTTGTTTATGGTGTAAGAAAGTGGTTCAGTTTCATTCTTTTGAATGTAGCTGTCCGGTTTTCCCAACACCATTTGTTGAAAAAACTGCCTTTTTCTGATTGGATATTCTTTCCTGCTTCGTCAAAGATATATAGACAATCATTTATATAGTTGTGGGTCCATTTCTGGGTTCTCTATTATATTTCATTGATCTATGTGTCTGTTTTTGTTCCAGTACCATACTGTCTTGATCACCATAGCTTTGTAATATAACTCAAAATCCAGAATTGTGATGCCTCCAGCTTTTCTCTTCTTTTTCAAGGTTGCTTTGGCTATTCAGGGTCTACTGTGGTTCCATAAAATTTTTAGGATTGTTTGTCCTAGCTCAACATGATGGTGGTTTTTGATAGGGATTGCATTAAATGTGTATATTGCTTTGGGTAGTATAGACATTTTAACAATGTTTGTTCTTCCAATCCATGAGTATGGAATGTCTTTCAATTTGTTTGTGTTCTCTTCAACTTCTTTTATTAGTTTTTTTTTTTTTTAATAATTTTCAGAGTGTAGATCTTTCACCTCTTTGGTTAGATTTATCCCTAGCTATCTTATTGCTTTTGGTGCAATTGTAAATGAGATTGATTATTTAATTTCTCTTTCTGCTGCATAATTAATGATGTATAGAAATGCAAAATATTTCTGTATGTTGATTTCATGTCCTACTTTACTGAATTCATGTATCAGTTCTAGCATGTTTTTGCTGGGGTCTTTCTGTTTTTACATAGAGTGTATCATGTCATCTGCAAATAATGAAAGTTTGGCTACTCTGTTATCAATACGGATGCCATTCATTTTTTTGTTGTTGTCTGATTGCTGAGGCTAGCACTTCCAGTATTGTTAAATGATAGTGGTGAGAGTGGACATTCTTGTCTTGTTTCTGAACAAAGAGGAAAAGCTCTCAGTTTTTCCCCACTGAGGTTGATATTAGCTGTGGGTTTTTTTGTATATGGCCTTTATGATGTTGAGGTATGTTTTTTTCTAACTCTAATTTGTTGAGGGTTTTTATTATGAATGGATGTTTTACTTTGTTAAATTATTTTTCTATTTCTATTAAAAGAATCATATGATTCTTATCCTTTCTTATATAAATGTAGTGTAGCATGTTGATTGATTAACGATTTCTGAACCACCCTTGCATCTTGGGAATAAATCCCACTTGATCATGGTGAGTGATTCTTTTAATGTACTGTTGGATTCAGTTTGATGGTAGTATTTTATTGAGAATTTTTGCATCCATGTTCATCCAGCATATTGGCCTGTAGTTCTGTTTTTTAAAATGTGTATTTATGAGGGGAACCTGGATGCCTGACAGCTCAGAGACTGGAGCCTGCCTCATATTCTGTGTCTCCCTTTCTCTCTGCCTCGCCCCCACTCATGCGCTGTCTCTCTCTCTCTCAAAAATAAACATTTAAAAAATTAAAATAAATGTCTATTTATTGATTTTGAGAGAGAGAGAGAGAGAGAGAGAGAGAGAGAGAGAGAGCTGCGTGCGTGCATGCACTTGTGCATGTGGACTGGGAAGGGGCACGGAGAGAAGGAGACAGAGATTCTCAAGCAGACTCAGCACTGTTAGCACAGAGCCCAGTGCAGGGCTCCTGAGATCATATCCTGAGCTGAAATCAAGAGTTGGACACTTAACTGAGCATCCAGGTGTCCCAAGTAGTTTTCTTCTTTAGTGAAGTCTTTATCTGGTTTTGGTATCAGGGTAATGCTGGCCTCATAAAATGAATTTGGAAGTTTTCCTTCCATTTCCAATCTTTTGAATATTATGAAGAGAATAGCTATTAACTCTTCTTTAAATGTTTGGTAGAATTCACCTATGAAGCCATCTGGCCCTGGACTTTTGTTTGTTGGGAATTCTTTGATTATTGATTCATTTTCTTTGCTGGTTATTGGTCTGTTCAAGTTTTCTATTTCTTCCTGTTTGAGTTTTGTTAATTTATATGTTTCTAGGAATTTATCCGTTTCTTCTAGGTTGGCATATAGTTTTTCATAATATTCTCTTATAATTATTTGTATTTCCATGGTATGGTTATTTCTCATCTTTAATTTGTGATTTTATTTATTTTGGTCCTTTCTCTTTTCTTTTTGATAAATCTGGTTAAGGTTTTATCACTTTTATTATTTTTCCAAAGAGCCAGCACCTTGTTTCATTGATATGTTGTATTGTATTTTTTTCTCTATCATCTATTCGTACTCTAATTTTTATTATTTCCTTCCTTCTGTTGGCTTTGGGATTTGTTTGTTGTCCTTTTTCTAGCTCCTTTAGGTGTCAGATTAGGTTGTTTGAGATTGTTTTTGCTTATTGACGTAGGCCTGTATTGCTACCTACTTCCCTCTTAGGATTGCTTTTGTGGCATCCCAAAGGTTTTGCACTGTTGTGTTTTCATTTTAATTTGTTCCTATGTATTTTTTTTTTATTTCTTTTCTTATTTCCTGGTTGACCAATTCATTGTTTAGTAGCTAGTTGTTTCATTTCCATGTATTTGTGGTCTTTCCAAATTTTTCTTGTGGTTGACTTCAAGTTTTATAGTGTTGTGGTCATAAGATATGCAGGGTATGATCTCAATCATTTTGTACTTGTTGAGGCCTGATTTGTGACCTATTATGTGATCTATTTTGGAGCATGTCCCATGTGCACTTGACAAGAATGTGAATTTTGTTGCTTTAGGATGAAATGTTCTGAATATATCTGTTAAGTGCATCAGGTGCAGTTTGCCACTCAAAGTCATTGTTTCCTTGTTGGTTTTCTGTTTAGATGATCTATCCATTGCTGTAAGTGGGACATTAAAGCCCTGTACTATTATTGCATTATTATCAGTTATGTTTATTGATAGTAATCCTTTATCCTTTATGTTTATTATTAATTGTTTTATATATCCGGGTGCTTTCATGTTGGGTGTGTAAATATTTACAGTTGTTAGATCTTCTTGTTGTATTGTCCCCTTATTATGGTATGGTGCCCTTCACATCTCTTATTATAGTCTTTGTTTTAAAGTCTAGTGTGCTTGATGTAAGTATTGTTATTCCAGCTTTCTTTTGACGTCTGTTTGCATGAAAAATGTTTCTCCATCCCCTTACTTTCAATCTACAGGTATTTTTAGGTCTAAAATGAGTTTCTTGTAGGCAGCATATAGATGGGACTTATTTTTTTTTTAATCCATTCTGACACCCTATGTATTTTGATTGGAATGTTTAGCCCATTTACATTCAGAGTGATTATTGGTAGATACGTGTTTAGTGCTATCTTATTACTTGTTTTGTCATTGTTCCTGCAGATTTTCCTTTCTTGATGAAATGGTAAGTTTTAAGGCTCTTGATATTCATTTCCTAACAGCAGAGTATGAAGAACATTTTTCTATAATTTCATTAACATTAGTATTAAAGCTATGCTAATTTGAAGAACTAATCATAGTATCTTGTTTAGTTTGCATTTCTTTGTATATTGGTGAAAATGGAAAGTTTTTTTTCCCCAATTTTTAATCGCTATCTTTATTTTTTTCAAATAGGTTTACATGTTCTCAATGTTCTCATGTTTTAATGTTGAATGTGATAAAGTTAAAAACCACATTATTGGGGACACTGGGGTGGCTGAGTTGGTTAAGTGTCTGACTTCAGCTCAGGTCATGATCTTATGGCTCGTGAGTTCAAGCCCCACTTTGGGCTCTGTGCTGACAGCTCACAGCCTAGAGCCTGTCTTGGATACTGTGTATCCCTCTCTGCCCCCTACCCTGCTCCCACTCAGTCTCTCTGTCTCTCTCTCAAAATTAAACATTTAAAAATTAAAAAAAAACATGTTATTAACCTAAGTTTGATAAATATTTTTAAATATTTATATTTTCAAAAAATAGCTCCCCATGCCTTAGCCTTTTACTTTACTTAAAATAATAGATTACCATATTAAGTGGGAAAGGATGCAAATGATTTAGTAATTACTGTCAATAAAACTGAACACTGTTCCTATTCTTTTAAGTGCTATCTATACTCTGTAATAGGTAAGTTCATATAAAGGGATAGCTTTTAATTAAATTAATATAAAATATGTAAAATCTATTTTCATGAATTTACTTGGGCAAAATTTTTGAAAATTAAATTCTATTCATTTAATTGTGAAGTTAATGAATCTGCTGAACAGAGATAATACAATAAAGAGGTCACTTTGCCTATAAGTAAAACTTTTTTGTAGATGTTAGAAAAATGTAAAAAAAGAAGGCATTGCATAATGAAATCAAAACTATGAAAACATTTTGCTATCTGAAAGGAAAATACTGTAAAGAATAAAATTTTGGTCAGGCTATGAAAAACAAAATGATTACTTCAGCTAAATTTATAAATGTATGACCTTCGAATTTTTTTAGCATTAAATTACTTATGATTATAAATTATAAGAGAACACTGGTTATTTTTAGCAGTTCTAGCATGTCAGCAAAATTCCCCTTACACTTTAGTCTATATTAAGGTTATTGTATATATTTATTATTGGATATGTTATAATTTTACCCTAAGTTTTGCATTTAAGCAAATTTAAGGAGTGTACTAGCTTGGTAGACTTAGGTTTTTTGAGCAAGTAGCATTGTGCATCTAATTATATAATGCTTGTAACAAGGAGGAAAATAGTTGAAGAAGAACTATATGCCATCATTTTATGCCTATAATACAAAAGTAAAATGCTAATATTGAGTTTAGAATACAGAAAGACTAATGGATCCCGACAGGGTTTTAAAATTTTGCCTTTACTAAATCTGGTTCCTTTCATCATTTACATTTTACAAAGCTGAAGGATGCATTTAGGTTCAGTAAATGACTTTCAACTCAGGCAATTTTGGAGGGCTTTGGGTTTTCAGGTGACAATTTAATAAATTAAGGATCTATAATATACTATAATCTGTGGGCATTACAAGATGAGTCATACCCTGTGGCTACAGCTCACAGTGAATGAAGGAGGAAGGCATGTCACTGAAACAGTGTAATTCAAGAATCTAGGGGTGAGGAGTGACTTTCTCAATGGAAATTGGGGAAAATATCCTAGAAGAAATATTACTTGAGAAGAATGCTGAAGGTTAATGGTATCTTAGAGAAGGAGATAGGAAAAAGGGCATTCAAGACTTAGGAAATGCAGAAATTCACCTATTACTGGGAATGTGCAGTGCATGTGTAACCCAGGGAACATGCTAGTATGATTGGAAAGGTAAGCAAGTTGTAGCCAGAAAATGGCAGGTTTAGAGTGCCAAGATGTTATCTTTAATTTTATTATCATGGAAGGAGGAAAATTACATTTTTTTTTTCTTTGAAGAAGGATCTGTACTGATTTGGTTAAGAAGCTGCATTGGTTAAGAAGATAATGGTGTTAGTAAGAATAGTGCACTGAAGGCGCAATGATAATGGCAGATAAGGAAATCAAACAACTTGACATTTAAGTGAGATGCATAAAGTCTTCAACTGAGGATAAAGCATGCATAGGCATCAAAAATATACAGAGAAATTATCAGAGTGGAATTAAAAATAAACACTGACACAGATATAGAGGGGAGGGGTTGAAGATGACAGGGAGTGCCAGTTTAAATGATTGTGAAAATGGCAAAATAATTAACGATAAAGAACAATATAATTTAGAATTTTTCCAATCATTCTTCTCTTATTTAATATTATTGCCTAACTTATTAAAATGTTTTTATTTATTTACTTATTTATTTATTTACTTACTTACTTTCTTACTTACTGTTTTTAAGTAGGTTTCATACCCAGCAAAGAGCCCAACACCGGGCTTGAAATCACAAGTCTGAGATCAAGACCTGAGCTGAGATCAAGAGTCGGACACTTAACCTACTGAACCACCCATGCACCCTCCCCAAATATTTTTATTCTTATTATTTGATTAACAAACATGTATTGAGTGACTACTAAGTGTCAACTTCATATGCCACCAAAAATATTGTCACGGTCTCCACATCTGCAATTATCACTCTACAATTTCACCCCTAGAAATGTGTTTGTTTAGAAACAGATATCTGGAATAAAACTACTTTAGTACCTTTGTCCTACTTCAAATTTCTTCCCTATCTTTGGCATTCTACCTTAAATTTAAATTCTGTCACTGAAAAATGTTGTTTTCTTAGTACAAACTCATTTTTTTTGTTTTTAATATTACAACTCCTAATGATCTTGTTGTTTTATACAATCTTTTTCATAATATCCTTTTTCCTTTTCTTTTCTGCTTAAATGACTCATGACTCCTCCCCTCTAGAATGCGTATATAAACAAGGGTCCCAACCAAATATACCTGTCCATGATTCCATCACCATGTTAAATGGCTAACATATCAGTCTTGTTCTTTTCTGTTACCTTCTTGAAAAGCTGATACCAATTATTTACAATGTTTCCTCATCACTCATTTCTTACTGTCTTGCTGTAAGCCTGCTCTCTCTCTCTCTCTCTCGCTCGCTCTCTCTCTCTCTCTCTCTCTCCTGTTGTACTGAAGATCTTAAGATCGTAAACCTCGCCTTGCTAGCAGAATGGGATATTTCAGAGCACCTGCTCATTCTCAACATTCTTCCTTCCTTTGCATACTCTGGTGCCTTTGTTCTTTCTTGTGCTAACCTACATAAACAAAACATCCTTTCAGGTTCTTGTTCCTTAGCCTTTTTCTTTTTTTCTTCCTACATTGCTCCCTTTATTAATTATATCCCTTCATACAGCTTCACTGGTGTCCAAATCAGTCTCTCTCCCCTTCTTTTTCAAGCTTTCTTAGTTACTGCCTCTCTTTTCACCTCATTTTTCTTATCTTTATGTTTCCAAAGCCTGTTTTCTGGAGTTTCAGCTCCATTTTCAAACTCAAGGTACACAAATACAAATTCATTCTCCTTCCTACATCTGCACTTTTCTCACATTTTTTAAAAAGTGTATTTATTTATTTTGAGATATATATAGAAAGAGTACAAGCAGGTTAAGGGGCAGAGAGAAGGAGAGATAGAATCCCAAGCAGGCTGTGCACCATGAACACAGAGCCTGATGCAGAACTCGAACCCACAAACCATGAGAACATGACCTGAGCCTAGATCAAGAGTCAGGTGCTTAACTGACGGAGCCATCCAGGTGCCCCTGCACTTTTCTCACATTTTTAATAAAGGTACCACTGCCCACTTTGTCACTCAGGATTGAATCCATACTTCATTTTTTACAATTTTTTTGTTCTTCATGTGCAGTTACTTTGTGCTGACCTGATTGGTAATCATCCATTCTGTTTGCCAAACAAATCTTGTTGGCTCTGTATAGGGTAACTATTGATGTATTGATTCAATCTCCTTGTGATTAATAAAGAAAATAAGTGTGAATTCAAATGTGTGTGCGTGTGTGTGTGTGTGTGTGACAGAGAGAGAGAGAGAAAGAGAGAGAGAGAGAGAGAGAGAGAGAGAGAGAGAGAGAGAGAGAGAGACACTTTGGCTGCCCTCTGGAAGAATTACTGGCACTATTCAATATGGTAACTGGGTTTTCAAGTGTCTCTGATGACAAAAGACATCTTGTCTTGATACATATGTGGAACATTGAGAAAAATACCTTTACTGTCATAAACTGTGGTATTTAGGGATTGTGTATTATAATATAATCCACTTTCTATTAATTGATAAACATGTTCTTTTTTCAATTCTTATAACCTCCATACTGTATTCAACCCATATGGTCCCTTCTGTAAACTGTAAGTGAAAAAATAAAATGTTCTAATTCACTTCCCAACCTTTAGCTTAATCCACTTATTTGTGCCTACTCACTATTAGCAATTTTTGTTAGAACTGTCTGGTAAATATTTCTCTTTCCTACTGATGTTTTATTAGTTTTCACTCACCAGTGGTATAAGATTTAATAAGAAAAAAAAACCTATATTCATGAAGTTGTTTTCTTATGGTGTTTATTTATTCAATGAAAAATATGTATGAAATGCCTACTATGTGCTATAAACTGTCATTGCCACATTGAATAAAACAGATAAAAATTCTTGCCCTTATGGAGAATACATTCTGGTATCATTTAAAATGGGAAGAAATTTATAGTTAAGTTAAATGACAAAAAATCCCAGAGTATAGAATAAATAATTCATGATGTACAAGTTTACTGAAATACTGTGTGATATTTAAGATGATGCTTCTTAACACTAAGTTAACAGTATCATTCAGTGGTTAGGAATGTACGCTTTGAGGTCATATTCAAATATCAGCTCTATCTCCTTCTAGCTCAGCCTAAGATTTCTTGCTTGCAAATTGTGGGCAATAATAGTACTTATTAAAATAATGTTGTACGGATTAAGTATGTAAAGTACATCATGTATAGTAATTGCTCAATAAATGCAAATATTATTATTTTCCCTGTGATAATATCCTATGCAGATATTAAAATTATGTTTTAAAGAATATCTATTCATATGTGAACATTTTCAATGAGAGTGCTAAATAAAAAAAAACTGCTAAATATAAAACACAGCATCAAAACTTTATATATCATCTTAATGCTATAATCATACAAATCTTAATCAACTTGTCAATTTACTTTATTAAAAAGCAGGAAATAAAGGTTTATATAGCATACAGTTTTAGTTTAGAATATTCTTATACAATGTCTTTTATATCTTTAAGATTTTCCCAATTCCAGGATTCAATTTATAGTACAAAGTGGTAGCAATTAAAACAATATGGTAATGGCATAAAAACAGATACGTAGATCAACAGATGGGAAAATCCAGAAATAAACCCATAATTATATGGTCAATGAATTTTCAACAAAGTAGGGAAAAAGATAGTCTCTTCAAGAAATGGTGTTGGAAAAACTGGATGGACAGCTACATGCAAAAGAATTAAATTGGATCACTTTCTTATACCATACACAAAAGTAAGCTCAAAATCGATTAAAGTCCTAACTGTGAGATATGAAATCATAAAAATCCTTGAAGAGAGCACAGGTAGTAATTTCTCTGACATTGGTTGTAGCAACATTTTTCTAGATATGTCTCCTAAAGCAAGGGAAATAAAAGCAAAAATAAACTATTGAGTCAACATCCAAATTAAAAGTCTCTACACAATGAAGGAAACAGTCTACAAAACTAAAGGCTACTACTGAATAGGAGAAGGTATTTGCAAATGACATACCTGACAAAGGATTAGTATGTAAAACATAGAAAGAACTGATACAACTCAACACCAAAAAGCATATAGCCCAATTAAAAAAATGGACAGAAGACATGAACTGACATGCTCCAAAGACAACATACAGGTGGCCAACAGACACATGAAAAAATGTACAACATCACTCATCATCAGGGAAACAGAAATCAAGACTACAATAAGATATCACTTCACATCTGTCAGAATGGCTAAAATAAAAACCATAAGAAACAAGAAGTGATAGTGAGGATGTGGAGAAAAAGGAATCTTCTTGTACTGTTGGTAGGAATGCTAATTGGAAAATAGTATGGAGGTTCCTCAAAAAATTTAAAATAGAATTACCCTATGATCCAGTAATTAACTACTGAGTATTTACCCCCAAAATAAAAATCACCAATTCAAAGTGATTTACACACCCCTGTGTTTATTGCAGCATTATTTACAATAGCCAAACTATGGAAGCAGCCCAATTGTTCATCAACAGATGAATGGAAAATGAAGATGCGGTGTGTGTGTGTGTGTGTGTGTGTGTGTGTGTGAATAATACGATTTCATTCCTATGTGGGAATTAAGAAACAAAACAAATAAGCAAAGGAAAAAGAGAGAGAGAGAGGGACAAACCAAGAAACAGACTCTTAACTATAGAGAACAAAGTAATTGTAAATAGAGAGGAAGTGGGTGGGGGATGAGTGAAATACATGATGGAAATTATAGAGTACACTTATCATGATGAATAAGAAAAAGAATGAAAATAAATGCATAAAATACATGAATTATAAAACAAACAGTCTTTTTACTACTTGTTAGTTTTGGATTATTTATACCACTTTGTGTTTCATCCATTGCCTAAAACAATTAAAAGTAAATTATATTATTTTATAGAAAACCCTTATATTACCAAAAATTCTTACTCAAATAATTTGTAGCATTGATGATTCACAGGAACTATTCATATTCTCATTAGCTAACAAAATAATGATCAAATTTTATATAGTAGTTAAATAAAGCACATTCTGTTGTAGTAAAAAAGTAATTTTACCATAAAAACATTGAGTAATATATTTCAGGCAATAACAACAAGTACTAGATGGTATTTCACTTAGATGTTTTTTCCATGAAGATAACAAAGATATATTTTTGTTGTTCTATGTCTTATTTCAAGCAAAGTATATCTACAAGTTCTGATTCTGCACGGTTTAAATAATGTTCATTTCCTCTTTTCTCCTCTCCTTTATAAAAGAATAATGATACTAAGTGTTGGCTCAACTAGATGATTAAGGAAGAACCTACCAAAATTAGAATATTATAAAGTATCATGAAATTATAATTTTGTAAGCACAAATCCTGCATGTCATTGGCAGTGCAAACTGTCTCTTGAGAACCAAAAACTATCAGTAAGTGTCTATTATTTTTTTACCTTTTATTCATTGGCACATCACAGTAAGATGTTAAAATACTCTAAATAAATAAGCAATGAGAATCAACACCTGTAGTTTAACTAATTCTTATCCTTGCTGCTTTGAATTAGGAAAGAAAGCAAGCATGAAATAATTCCTGTTATGTTTCCTTTAAGACTGTGAGAGACCTAATAGAACACTGGAAACATAAAAGTAAGTATCTTTGTTATTGAAATTTCACTTTTAAATACAGAAACTATAAATCCCTTTACAAAGTGACATGTGAGGGGCACCTGGGTGGCTCAGTCGGTTAAGCCTCTGGCTCTTGATTTCTACTCAGGTCATGATCTTACGGTTTGAGACATTGAGCCCCATTGCAGGCTCTGCGCTGATAGCATGGAGCCTGCTTGGGTTTCTCTTTCTCCCTCTCTGTCTTTGTCTCTCAAAATAAGTAAATAAACATTAAAAAAGAAAGTGATAGGTGAGATGCAGAAAAGTTACCCACATATGTAAATTGATAGCAAACCTTTTTTTTTCTCAAAGCATAAGTGAAATGTCCTTTTGCATAAATTTTATTATTGATGACTAACTATAGGATTCAAATAAAATGAATCTGCTTGACCAAAATTTTTAACCACATATTGTAACCACATATTGTAAAAGGCACACCATTCATAGAACCAAGGTCTCTGAGAATTGAAAATATGTATTTTCAGATTTGTTTATATATGAAAACATTTATATTTCAGGTATTTATTTCAATTTCTCCTCCAGTGCAGGAAGAACTTTGCTAATATTCCTTGCTTTGTTCCTCAGCTTCTTTTTTTTTATTTTTTAAAGTTTTATTTATTGAAGTAATCTCTACATCCAACATAGGGCTTCCAACTCACAACCACTGAGATTCTCAGGCTCTTCGAAATGAGTCAGCCAGGCACTCCTCTCCCTCAGCTTCTATCTCACTCAAGATTATCAGAATCTTTGATAACATTCAGTTTCAATTGTCTTACTGTTTGCATAGAGCCCACATTAGCTTGGTTTGTTTATTTTTCAACTAGGTGAAATCTATCAAGGTTCATTGTCTGTTAACTGATAGGTCATGTGGATCACCTCAGATTCCATCAAATTTAACTAAGGATTATAAATGCTCTCAAATCAACAAAGAGAAAACTTAATTGATAGGGACACTCTTAACCAAATGACAAGCATGTAACAAATATACATTTGGTGGGGCTCTTTTAACCTTTTTGAAACTCTAATTTCTGGTTTTGTGTTATGTTTAAACATGTGGTAAAGCTCTAAAAACTCAGTTTCCTTTTATTTGGAATCTTCCCATGTTTGTTTCAAAATTAGTGCTGAACTTGTAGAGCCAATACTGCCATGAATACAATGTGCCACTACTATCCACTCCTTTCTCTTTTCTGTGGCTATTTTCCCCCATAGTTGAAATCTACAAATGCATATGTTAGAAATTTTGAAGATTTATTTGTAGCACTCTGAATCGTTCAAAGTGTAGTGCCCAAAAGGTACAAAAAGTGTCATCGTGTTTTTTAATATGGTTACTCTATTTTTCATATGAGAGCCAAAAAAAGAAAAAAAAATGGAGGAAGAGATATATTTTTCTTTCAGTTCAGCATATTTATTCTGTGCCCATTTTCATTATTTGACAATGGTAGGGCAGTGAGGAGGCTGTTAGAATTCTGGAAAATAGGTTGGTGATCAGTTTCAGGATTTATTTTTGTGAATTTTACACTTTTCTTTTTTTTTTAGAATTTTTTTACCATTTTATTTTATTTTTTGAGAGACAGAGAGAGACAAAGTGCAAGAGAGAGGCAGACACAGAATCCAAAGCAGGCTCCAGACCGAGCTGTCAGTATAGAGCCCGATGTGGGGCTCGAACCCACAAATGCGAGACTGTGACCTGAGCCAAAGTCGGATGTTCAACCGACTAAGCCACCAGGCGCCCCTACATTTTTCTGAGCTTTAGAATTACTCGATTGTAAAGAGGCGGGATCATAACATCTTAGCCAGATGCATTTGAAACTCTAAAATTATTTCTAAACATAAAAGTATTTTTCAAACTGGGCAAAACTTTTTTTTACTCAATTTATTCATTAAAGAGCATTTTAAATCCTCAGAGTTAATACTGCATACCAATCCAAACAGAAATACCAATGTACAGTTTAAACAGAGCCAAAGCTCTGTCATGGTTTTCTCCTGGAATATTACCAAAAGTTGTTATTTAGAATCTAATCAGAAGTTAGGTATTTTACAGAATAAAGATAAATATAACTGTAGCTATTCCAATAATTGACAATGCATGTGAAAGGTATATATACATCACTTCCTATTGTGAAGAAAAGAAATCCTTACATTTTCTTTTAAATGGGTCAATTAAAATATAATTCATTTACTGTAACATTCACCTTTATTAATATACAATTCGATGTGTTTTAGTACATTACACAATCTAATTTTTGAACACTTTGTCCCCCATCCAAGAACCCTACACCTATTAGCAGCTTCTCACCAACCTTCCCTCCAGCATCCCCTCAACCCAAGGCAGATACTAATTCTATCTCTATACATTGTCTATTCTGGACATTTCATACAAATTGAGTCATAAAATATGTGATCTTTTGTAACTGGCTTTTTAAACTTAGCATAAGATTTTTAAGGTTTATTCAAGTTGGACTATGTATTGATACTTCATTTTTTTGTGTGCCAAATAACATTACATTATATCACATTTTATTTATCTATTCATTGGTTAATGAACAATTAGTTTATTTTACTTTGGGGCTATTATGAATAATGCTATGACACTGGTATGCAAGTTTTTCTGTAAATATATGTTTTCATGTCTCTTCTACATTTACTTAGGAGTGGAATTGTTAGATCATAGAGTAACTTTATGACTAACTTTGTAAGGAATTGTTCAACTTTTCCAAAGGAGTAATACTACTTTAAGTTCCCACCAGTATCTTTTTGATTATAGCCATAAGAATGGGTGTGGTTTTTATGTTCATTTTGCTACTTACTAATGATGCTGAACTTCTTCCTCTTTTCCATGCAATGAAAAGGATTATGCACAAAACTGTTTTGAGTTTCTTTAAGTTTCAAACACATTCTTTGTCCATCAACTTTCTTCCAGCCCTCAAAACCACTTAGTTCCTTCAACACATTTAAGCTTCATTCCTTGATAGTTTTAGATCATGCAATCCTTTTAGAATCAGAAAACATTTAACCCTGGTAAAGAGTCATGACTGGAAAATAATTAGATTTATATTGCTACATATCTTAATTACTATTGGGACAGGTAGTTGTCTGCATGAAATTAAAACTATTGTGTTGAAAGCTACAAATTCTATAGATAACTTTATTTTTTTCAATTTTTTTTTAACGTTTATTTATTTTTGAGACAGAGAGAGACAGAGTATGAACAGGGGAGGGGCAGAGAGAGAGGGAGACACAGAATCTGAAACAGGCTCCAGGCTCTGAGCTGTCAGCCCAGAGCCCGATGTGGGACTCGAACTCACGGACCGTGAGATCATGACCTGAGCCGAAGTCAGACTCTCAACCGACCAAGCCACCCAGGCGCCCCTATAGATAACTTTAAAAGAATGGAAAAGTAGAGCCAAAACAAATGAAGAAATAAATGGTGTCCTGCATGGGAAAAACCATTGGTGTAAAGATGCCATTTCTCCCCAAGCATCTGGAACTCTAATGCCACATCAATAAAAATATTGCCTGGATCTTTGGGGATGTTGACCTAGCAATTGTTCCACATGTAATCAGGACAATAAATGTTTAAGTGTGGACAGGAAAACTGCACAAAATATTAAGCATAACGTGGGGACCTGACTTACCATATCATCTCCTATAAGGATACAGTAATTAAACTGTGCTGTTGGTACAATAATAATAGATAGAACAGTGAGACAGAACAGAGAGTTCAGATACACTCCCATGTTGTAGCATTCGAACTCAGTAGAGAAAGAATTGAAAAGGTTTTGAAACCTTCAAACCTTTGAAACCTTCACTAAAAGGTTTTGAAACAATTGGCTATCTATTTGGAGAGAATAAGTTAATATTATCTACCTCACACCACAAGAAAATAAATTCCAGATAGATGAAAGATCTAAATGTAAAGAATAAAATTATGAAATTACTAGGAGAAAATACAGAAGAGTATTTAAAATCTTGGGGATTCAGGAAGTCTCCCAAGATATTAAATCCCAGATCCATAGATAGCAATGGTTAACACTGGTTAAAATCTAGTATTGAGATAAGGTGCAAGGCATACAGTAATATCATACACGGTTGGCAGAGGTGTAAATTGATACAACCTTATTAGATAACAATTTTTTCAGTTCTTATGGAAATTTATAATAGGCATTATCTTCCATCCAATATTCATTTATTTGTTCCTTCAACAAATATTTATTGGGTACCTTTTTATGGTTCAGGCAACTGTACTTTGTATTGATAATAAATTAGTGAAGAAGACAAGATCCCACTCATGTACTTTATATTTTAGATGGAAGAGATAAGCAATAAATAATGAAATAAATAACTTATCTGATAATGATAAGTCTAATAAAGAAATAGTGTGATTTGATAGAAGGCAACTGAACTCCTTATGTTGTATATATTTGACAACTTATACTACCATTGCAGAGGACTTCTGTGGTGCTCCTTTAATGAGAGACCATTCCTTTGAATATTCTAATTGGATACCAATTTACCCACTGATCAAAATATTCAGAAAAGTACTGTGCTGTAAGACATACAAAGATCTTAGCACTTGAAGATCTTGCAGGTCTATTTGAAAAAAAGGAAAAACACTTGAGAATGTATTTACTAGTCAATTTATAGATCAAATGGTGAAAATGTGCTAAATAAATGGAATATACATTAACTTCCTGTGTACTAAAGTGGAAGTAAAAAATTGTGAAACATTGTAAACTCAAAACTACATGTTAATTGGACTGGTAACTTAGTCTCTGGAATATACCATGAATAGTCTTATTATCCAGCACAATGCGTTATTAAGACCTTGAGGTTGGTCCTAAACACTTCCTAATTCTGCCTGAACTGGTTAAGTATATCCACACTGCACACAATCCAGCACTTAGTTTACCTATGTAATCCACCGTTCACATATAGAGTACAAAATCTTCTGGTTCATCTCAGAGCTCCACAGCATTGCATATAATAATCACTTATAATTCCCAATGGGAATCTTCTTTAACTACCAAGTCTGAGCACTCAGAGGTGCATTTAAAGCATAATTAAAATCCTCTTCCAAATTCATCCCTTAGAGAGTTGTTTAAAAGAGGAAAATAAAGCATATTTTATTTAATTAACTATGACATGGTTAGTGGAGTGGACATCGATTATTATTTGGAGCTCCTCTCTTCAATGATTTCAATTTAGGAAGAAGAAAATCAATTGTTATTGTTGGCAGAAAGGAACTGATACCCAAACTGCCTTCTTTTCCAGGATCCAGCTACCACTGAATCTGAGTAGAAATTTGGTAGAAAAAAAGGACCTTTGTAGTACAGGAACACTGCTAAAGGAAAGCATTACTAATTAAAGGTATTTTTGAAGAAAACAACAGGAAGTAAAAATACATAACCAGGGACTGATAATGATGGAGTGAGACCCATCAGTAGAGAAAGTTAAATGCCAGGAAATTTAGAAAGTCTGTAATGGCTACGTAAAAATAGGTGTTAAAACAATCACATACTTTCTTTTGTATTTCATCCTCAGTTTTGATTTTTAAGATAAGGCAGTAATTGATATAAGGTACTGATAAAAGCAGTCACACTTTCATTAGATTCATTATGAATATGGAGACACGAGGGTTAAAAAACTAAATGGATAGCTTCCTAAAGTTAACTATTCATTATATTTGGGGTTGATGCCAAATTTTGTTATTTACAAGGCCATATTCATTTCAGAAAAATGTCACTAAAATAGTACCACACCGGATATATCCAAAGGAAACCTATATGGTCATTATGTAATTTCTATCATATCTTGAGCATATACCATGCTATTTCATATCTTCGTGTCTTTGGAATTTTTCTCTGTAATACACCACTCCTTCTTTTCTCAGCTTCCAATTCAATGTCATCCTTTGAGGCCAAACTTAGGGTCACATTTTATGCAAAACCTTCCGAGAATTCTTCAGTTAATTCTTTATTCTGGTTCCCTTGGCACCTTGTTAATATTTTGACTATGGCTCTTAAACTATTTACTTATGTTTTTGTTGCTTTCTTCCAACATACTCAATTTCTTAAAGACAGAGTTCATGCCTTCCATATACATAATGATATCATCTACCAAATTTTCTTTCATTTGGTTGGCAAACAAGTATTTGTTAACCTGAAGAGCATAAAGGTATCTAAGATCATAGCTTAGTGAACAGTTTTATAAAATCTGTCTTACAATTTTTCTTTGTCACACTGATGTAGAAAACACCTTTTAAAGAGTTAATTTTCATAAGAGTTTAAAAATACATTAGAATATTTTTATGAAATATACTTTGAAATCCTATATTGTTTAGCATTTCAAAGAAATTCTCCCACTAGCCCCTTTCCATTTTAGAAACACACACTTAATCTGGATGGATTATATGGGCAATTTAGCATTTTCTGAATTTTGTTCTAGGAGAAATAAAGTTAATAAGTGTTCACTGAAAAAGTATTTCAAAGGACAGGTGTGTTTCAGACACACTAACTACAATAGTCTCCTTATTTTTGAAAATTCACAATACGCATTAGTATATTAGATTCTGAATAGTTTTGTAAACAATAATCCTGTTTAACTGTAACTCAGCGTTTCTCAAATATATTTGATATATTTTTTTGTGATTCAACAAACTTTAGAGTTACTTAGTATCTATTTATAAAAATGCTAGAGTATATTTATTACTACCAGCAAGTTATCTGGAGGGAAAATCATCTCCAGAATGCATTTTCCATACATTGCAGGTGTAGTTTAACACTGCAAAGATCTTTTTATACTAAACCTTTCTTTATAAAATAAAGCATACGAGCATTTTATAAACTATTTAAGGATATATGACGTGGTTTGCAACAATACTATGAATATGACTCTGGGGGTCAGCTTTCTTCAGATAGGTGCAGGGATTAAGACCACCCAAAGCTGTATGTTCACTTTGGAAAATTTTTATAAAAAAATAAAATTGAGAAACAGAATGATAGCTTTCTTGACCTTGAAAGAGTCTTTAGCCATAAGTTCTTTTCATTGTCCATATGTAGGGAAGCTAACACAAATCTAACAGCTCTTGTTATCTACTGTAATGTATTCGTACTTTCAAGTTGTGTTTGTTATCCTTGGAGCTAAATGAAATTGCACCAACTGTGAAAGTGTCGCGCAGCTGTCTCTTTTTCCTTCCCTAATAACTTAACAAGAATTGGTAATCTGTAAGTAGCATCATTTGCCCACGGTAACCTTGAGAAGACTGCATTTCAATTTCTTCTCAGTATACTGAAGTGAAGACGGTAAGCACCTTATCATGTACAGATTCATCATGCTTTCTCCAGCTTCAGCTGTCTTTCAGATTAAATACTTCTGTCAGTGTCAAAGATGAGTATATATTTTTAAAAAGTTTATTTGTTTTTGCCAGATAAGTCACTTTTATGTCTGTGAATCCTTTTCCAATGCTAAGTCTGTGAGCCTCAATGGTTTCTGGAGTGTTGTGCAATAGAAAGGGAGATCAAAAGGCCCGTTTACTAAGCTTTCAAAAAGCTGCTTAACAAAAATCTCAAATTAGCAACAGTATTTATCAAGCGCAATATGCCCATCAGTTTCTACAGGGTACAGAAATAAAGTATAAGACATAAGGCTTGTTCTCAACCTAGACTGAGAGATAAGATGTACATTTTTTAAGATGCACATTTTTAAGCATAGCTATATGGTACACGCATTATACATTCTCACAATAAAGTAGTTAATTGTATAGTGTTAGAAAACATAGCATACATGGTACCATATAAAAATGAAGGCAAAAGAAGAGAGAGAATATTCAGTGTGCACTGGGAAAAAGAGAAAGTCATCATCAGTTCATGAAAAGCAAATAATTTTCTTTTTGAGTTGCTGGCACCTTGCTGGTGACTTTGTAGGCTTCTTGTGAGAATCATCTGATATATTTGTGAAAGTGCTTCCTAAACTGAAATCTTCTATAACATGTAAAATATTAATATCATATGTATAGGCCTGCGAATCATTTCCTGAATACTTGCTGAGAAATAAATCATTATAGGGATAAGATCCCAAATTTACTTACACTCATCTTTTAATAGTTCAGAATCCAGTGATCCACATTATGCTAGAAGTTAGCATCTTATTCCAGTTAATAATGATGTGGCATCTCAGGCTAAATGTCCTCCTTTCCTAGCTTTGACCTCAATTAAGTTAACCTCTGTGCTCACTTCTTCATCTATAAAGTGAGGAAAATAGTATGGTGTATTTTGTACGATTTTTGAGAAGAGAAAATAAGTTAATATAAGAAAAGTGCTTAAGAACTGTTCCTGTCACATGGTATACATTCAAAATCTGTTAGCTACTCTTGTGGGTACCATGTTCCTAGGTTAGATGCTGTTTTAACATCAGAAAACTGAGGGACAAATACCATATGATTTCTTCCATAGGTGGAATTTAAGAAACAAAACAAGTGAGCATAGGGGAAAATAGAGGCAAACCAAGAAACAAAGTATTCTTTAAAAATGTTTTATTTATGGGCTCCTGGGTGGCTCAGTCGTTTGAGCATCCGACTTCAGCTCAGGTCATGATCTCGCACTGCGTGAGTTCGAGCCCCACGTCGGGCTCTGTGCTGACAGCTCAGAGCCTGGACCCTGCTTCAGATTCTGTGTCTCCCTCCCTCTGCCCTTTCCCCGCTCATGCTCTCTCTCTGTCTCAAAAGTGAATAAATGTTGAAAAATATTTAAAAAAACTAATTTAAAAATGTTTTATTTATTTTTGAGAGAGAGAGAGAGAGAGAGAGAGAGAGAGAGAGAGAGAGAGAGAGAGAATACGAGTGGGGGAGGGGCAGAGAGAGAGGGAGAGACAGAATCTGAAGCAGGCTGCAGGCTCCGAGCTGTCATCACAGAGCCTGATGCGGGGCTCAAACTCATGAACTGCAAGATCATGACCTGAGCTGAAGTCAGACACTTAACCGACTGGGTCACCCAGGTGCCCCCCAAGAAACAGACTGTTAACTATAGAGAACAAACTGAGGGTTACCAGAGGGGAAGTAGGTGGGGGATGGGTAAACTAGGTGCTGGGGATTAAGGAGTGCACTTGTGATGAGTACCAGGTGATGTACAGAAGTGTTAAATCACTAAATTGCACATGTGAAAATAATATTACACTTTATGTTAACTAACTGGAATTTATATAAAAACTCACGAGGAAAAAAACAGAAAAATGAGAGAAGAAGTAAACCTTCTAGAGTAACACAATGGAATCCTCATAGGCACTGGCATCAGGCTTCATTGTGTCTGAACTGTAGCCCCTTCACCATAACCTATCTAGGGCATCCAAGTTCTATTTCTCCCTCTAATATTATCCCAAGTCTCCTGTCAACTCCTGAACGACAATGCAAATGCATCAGCTCTTGTTGTTGATTTTGTATAAGAAATATTTACCTACTTACTATATAATTCTGTGTTATGTGTGGGTCAATATCCTATATTTCAGCTGTAATATAAACCTGAACAACAATGCAAATGCATCAGCTCTTGTTGTTGATTTTGTATAAGAAATAGTTACCTATTTACTATATAATTCTGTGTTATGTGTGGGTCAATATCCTATATTTCAGCTGTAATATAAACCAACCAGCACTTTAGACAAAAGACTCTCTGTACATTACTCTCAAAACTAATGATAGTTTGTTGTTTTTAGAATGATTTCGAGCGAGAATTTGAGTACTGGCTCTGCCAACTATTAGGTATGTGATCCCTTCAGTCTATTTTCTCATGTAGTATTAGGGGTCATAAAGTTACAGGTGAGAGAGTCTGCATTGTATGAATGGAGGTCTGGGTCCTTGGATTATGCAGAAGATTTATGTAGGGATCTATGTTCAGAATAAAGACCGTCAGAAGGAAAGTAGCAAGCAC